>NW_009596540.1:0-6974 GCF_000690535.1 Cariama cristata
CAGGAAAGGGCTGTGGTCTGGGGGCTGTGTTACGAATCTGGCTGAGCTCAAGAGAATGAGTGCTGAGGGCAGAATGATGAAGACTTTTTTCTGCACGGATCATCCAATGCCAGGAACAAACCATGGTGACTTGGCCCCTGTAAATGGAGTGGCTGAGCTAGGTTGGTCGCATGGAGCTGGAGCTGGGATCCAGAGTCATTTCTCACTGGACACTCACGGTTCAAAGCAACTGGGATCAATAGAGAGGGATAATTTTTGCTATCTGATGAAAGCTGAGTAACATCAATGCAGTTCCCTTTGGGCAAGCATCTACCACCACAGCTAACATCTGCAGGTGATCCAGCTGGCCCTCAGCACAGGTCGATGACTTGTAGGGGCTTGTAGCTAAGCTTACCTGGGACCCCCTCAGGGTTGGAGCATTTTAGTGAGGACTTACTCTGGTTCACATAGCTAAATCTGTCAACAAGGGATGTTTTAGAAGCAGGACGGTGAGATTGCATAAAGGTCATGTGGCATCTCGTGCTCTGCTGAAAGGTCATCTTAGCTGGAAAGCTCTGACTTGGTGCATTTCCAATGGATATACTTCCCTGCAACAGACGTAACGTTCCTTTAGGTGCAGGCTTATTTGCAATGCGTGTTGGTGCCTTTTCAAGGAAGTTTGAATGTGGTACTGAGAGAGATCTTTATTATTACTGCCTTCTGACTGTTCAGGCCTATTAAGTTGACAGAGCACCAGAGAGACATTATACCCAAATGACCATGCCAGGGAAACGGAGCCAACCATAACTTAAGGCCGTATCAGCTGAACCAAGCTATCTATAAGAGAGGCACAAAACCTGCTCAGCATGTTATCGCTTCTTATCAGATTGGGATTTGCTTTCGATGCAACAACTCCGTTCATCACAATAGTCAATGGTGAAGAAAGGTGGGGCAACGTGGGGACGGTCACATTAGCCTAGAAAGGCGTTAAAATGAACCAATGAATCCAGAAAAGGAGAATGAAGAACAAGGGAAGTGCAACGTGGAACATGAACTGTTTGCCTAGTCTTTAGAATTATATTTACTGAGTAATCTCGGTTATCTAATGCACATGAGCAGGGCATGTCTCTTATTATGTGCCTGAACGGCAGCTGGCAAAATGACACATAAATATCATTGATGATAATTTTATATTAATAACCACAAGCATAAAAGCAATGGAAGACGATGTCTTCATGCCTTCACAACAGCCACCAGCAGTGTGAAGCTTGTTGTCCACAAAGATGTAGACAGCGTTCAAAAGACTATATGCAGACTGTACGACATTGGTATCAATTTACAGCATAGCCGCAAAAAACTTGAAATGTGTACCACAAGCTTTCAGTTTAAAAAAGATTAGGATCCACCTCTATAACGGAAAGGAAAGGAATCTTTTTCACCGATTTTTGAAGATGAAAGATTTCTTCTTTTCTAATAAATGGAAGTTTGGTAGTTCTGGATTGTGAATGTTAACACAGAATAATTTAAGCCCAGTAAAGCACTTTGATGACTACAGAAATGTCAACCAATTTTTATCACAGTGCTGTAAAGGCAGAAAGTATCAGAAATATTACTATGTTTTATTATGTTCTTGGTTTTGTACATTTAAATGCCATTTAAAGACAATGGCTGTCAAAGGACGTTTCAGAAACATCCCAAGGACAATACATAAGCTCATCTGTTGATCTGTAGCAGGGAGCAAGTGCGGTTACATTTTTATTATGTAGCATCCTGAAACTGGGAAAAGCTTTCCTGGGTTTTCAGTAGGTGAGGAATTGTGGTTGCTATGCATAGATTTGTCCAATCTCACTGTTTATGACGGAGTTTTCAAGTATCCTCACCTAAAAACTTCCAGTTGGTACCAAAATGAGGCAAAGACACAACTGAGGGCGTTGAGTCTTTAGGACTAACCAAGGTTAAAACCCAAGAAACTTAACATTTAACACCGCCCCTCCTTCCAAAATCTGACGGATCCACTTAACACACTGCATCATTCTCAGATCTGCTGTTTTAAGGAGAAAAACACCAACGTGAATGCAAGAAGAGGTGTAAAAGCCCTTTTAAGTACAGGACTGTGTCTGTTTTCCTGTGTAACAGAAGAAATGAAGCAGTGCTTGGGTGATCCTCTGAGGACGGTCTAGGGAGCCCCTTGGTGATGGAACACCAGGCTGTTGGTGTGTGGTTGCTACCAAGCAGACATAGATATGTTGTTTGCGTCTGGGAAGAGCCTGCTTTCTCTCTTTCATAGAAGAGCTCACAAAACGCAGGTGCTGGATATTGCCATCTGGACGGTGACTGAGCCGCTGGGAACCTGCAGTGATGGATCGGTGCTGAGGGGCCCTGAAAAAAACAGACCAGCCCTCCCATATTAACGGCATCGATTTCCCTCCATGCAGATCCATCAGATACCCTGGCATCAAACACAGCGCCTTCCTCTACCATTTAAAAGTCCAGCGCAGACGACAGGCTAGGCATTTAGCAGCGTCCGTGTACCTGTTCCCAGGCTCGTGGCGATCTGTCCGTGGAAGGGAGCTGTGGGGAAAGGCCCCTGTCCCCGGTAGAGCGGGGTTCGTCCAGTGGCATGAGCAGAGCGGGTCACATCGCAGGGGATGGCCACCGATGCTCAGCACGACTTCACTCCCTGCTCACGTGCCTGGCTTTCCTTCGAGAGCAAGTGCTGCGAACCCACCTTTGGTCCTGGCAGTCGGCACATCCCCGGTGTAAAACCAACCTGGCAACGGGGCTTTGGCACACGGTGGGTGGCAGCTGAAGCCTGCCCCAAAGTGTGAAGAAGAGGTCGTACACTGTGGGATTTCCACAGGAGACACCCTCAGCCTCAGGTTAAGGAATAATCCCCAAACTCACAGGGAAGGACCTTGGGTGACCAGGGTGGGAGGCAGAAGGAGGGAAGGGAAAAGTCTTTTAAGTCAAATATATATAAGGCATTAGCTGGAAGGATGATAAGGGCAGGCTGTCACCCTGGGAAAATGTGGCACCAGAAGGGCTTGCACGGGCATCCTTCTCCGGGGGTAATCGCTGCATGCAGGAGGTGTGAGAGGAGAAGAGGGCAAAGCAAACCGCAGTGCCAAGGACTGACATTGAAAGTCACAGCATGGGCACCCCAGCTCATCTGGGCTCCATGGGCGACACGGAGAGAACAGAGCACTCCAATGGGGCCGCTGGTCTCAGGTCTCACGGATGAAAGGTAACTCAGATGCTTCTTGCACCATCCGCAGAAAGCAGAGGGGAGGTCTCCACGCGGCTGATGTCTCAGGCACGGCATCCTTGCACGTACCCATGCCTTAGTCACCACGAACAGGTCCCCATGGCTGAGGGCTCTTCCCTGCCGTAGGTACAGACGACAACCAGGGGCAATGCAGAGAAAGGACCACGCTGCACGGGAGGTGCTGGAGAGACCAACCACGACCCTTCTCTCCTGGACTGGGGACTGCTACAGGCTCACTTGCACACCATATAATGACACACGCTGATCACTGAGTTAACTGGAGCTGAAAAGACAGGAAAGATTCCTTTTTCCCCATCATGCCTTTGCTTGTGATGCAAAACACTTCAAATACCTCTTTTCTCTATTTTCCTTATTCTAGTTTTTCTCATTTTTACTTAAGCCCTGGAATGACGCGCTCAGGTTTTTCAAATCTTTCCCAGCTAGTTAAGTACCTGTCAGCCCATGGATTTACACTTTAGTTTGAAACAGGGCTCTTACTTCTACGTACTGCAGAAATGGGACCTCCTGACATGGTCTGAGTGTCTTTCACAGAGCATCAAACATCTTCTCTGGGAAGTGAAGGCATGTGGCAGCCCAAGGAGCTGGGTCTTCGGCGAGCTTTGCCTCTGAAATGTGATGGCTTTGTTCCGTTTGCTGTGTCAGACGCTTGATCCATTGGGGGATCACAACAGAGACAAGTCACTTGCCCAAGGCACGTGAGGGTCTGAAAGGTAGCGTGCCCTTCATGCATTTAATTTTTTTTCAGACAACTAATAAACATCAGTAAATATTGGCTCAAAGGAGCAATAAACTAAACATCATGAATTAAACTTTAAATGTTCGACTACTGTAAGACTGGAGGAATACCACAGTTTAAATCGCTCACCAGCGAACGTGCCACGGGTGATTTGGGAAGTGCCATATGATTCAGTGTGGAACGGACTCTTCAAATGTATTGATCCATCCTTTTTCTTCCTCTCAAATGCATTGTTGTGGCAACGCCAAAAGCAGCTCACCATGTATCATTCAAGGAAGAAAATAAGCACAGCCTGCCCGCTTCACTGCTCCTTTTCACCGCAGCATCGCTTTCGCTGGGTACCGCCGGCATCGCTCTCAGGCGACGCAGCGAGGGAATCGCACCCACGGGGGTAACACAGAGACACTTCAGAGGAAGACTGCAGTGGTGAGTAACGTCACCTCTGCTCTTCTGTGCATGCTGTCTCCCTGTTGAAAACAACACAGCAAACAGCTTGGCGGTTCCTCGGTCCCTCCTGCGCACCCATCTCCTGGCTGCAAGCAGAGGCTGCAGAAATCTGGGTCCCGTCCCGCAGCCCTGGAAGTTCATTCCCAAACATTTCCTGGGTTGCAGCAATACAGGGTGAAGCCTTTATATTGCAAGGCAATTGTGCCGACGGGCCTGGAGGTTAACGTCATTTAATGTACCCTCCTCTCCCACTGACTGCAACGGATGAAGCGTCAAGCCCCTTATCTGTGCCGGGGTACAGCCAGGTATCTCTGACATCTCTTGGTGTCCAACCCTCCAGCCCCTTTGGCCCAGGCAAACTGCCCTCGCTCTCACCACTCTTGGCTCTAAGGACTCTAAACATAAAGTTATTTTCTTGCAATACAGTAACTGAAACACTTTCGCAGTAAATTCAGCAAACTTCTGCAATGTCAGACTTCTGGAGACCTGAGCAGAGCCCAGGAGAGCTCCTCCTGAACCCAGCACGTCGCAGGCCAATGCCACCACTCTCTCCAGCCGTGGGGCAGGCTGTGCAGACACACGTCGTTAGCCTAGAACAGGTTGCAGCAGCACAGAGGTTTGTATTTGCCTCTCAGAGAAGCACCCAGCCCTTCTCAATTTGTTTTCACATTAGTCCCAAACCTTGCAGAGCCGTTCAAGTCAAACGGCCAGCAGCAGTGCTTCAGACCAGAATGGGAGACTTGGAGTTTACTGTGGGACACTTGGAGTACATCCATCTGCCCAGTAAGGCAGGATAAAATGGAGACGCGTTGAAGCCGGTCCATGTGGCAGCATCAGCACCAGCTGCATTTGACGTGCTCACCTAAGAGGTCATGGACAAGCAAAGTCTGTACACCCAGGGACATCACATCATTAGAGAACATGAAGCTTTTGAGCCAACCTATGATACAGCATACTTTGGTTTGATAAGTTGATTAAATAATACCCAATCACTTATATCTCCACTCATACTGACCTGGATGGGTCCCCATATCAGCCACAGCATCACCCTCACCGTTCCCCACTCCACCCAGTAATGATGCTCCTGCACTCTTCAGTATCAGGGCTCCAAAGATTCTCAAGAGCTGGAGGTTCCTGTGGGCAACATCAAGTCAACTTGGCCCCACCAAGCCACTTTTTAAACTGCTCCAGCCTTTCCTTGGGAGAAGTCACAATCACTGTTCGCAGACTTTCCCACTCAGGGCAACACCTTAGAAAACGGGTTTCCTCTGATGCAGGCTACTATAGAAAACACAGTCATTACTGTACATGAAAAGAAACATATAAACCACATAGAACTAGTATGAAGGAAAGACTCCTGTACATCCAACTTCTTTTTATTCTTTGCAGAAGAGAAAGTCAGTTGGATGAGGTTGCCCAGAACAACCAGCAAGCAAACAGCCCTCCAGTCGCTCCAGCGGACCACATCCCGGTCGGCAGCTTCGCCGCCAGCCCTGCCAGCCTACCCGTGCACCGCTGGAGTGCCTGCACTCATTCAGCCCTGGAGGGTAAGTAGTTGTCCACAGCTGCTGGAAATGGAGCCCTCACTTAATGATGCTTGAAGCTGCCCTCACCTAGAGCGGCAAAATATGCGTTTTCGGGGGTTTGGGGGTTTTGTGGTTAATTGTTCCCTGTCCTCTGCAGAGGGACGTCATGCACCACCATCTCACCCCTGCGGTGGAGTTTAGGCCACTCTGCAGAAGGAAAAGTGACATTTCAGGAGGACAAGCAGGGCGCCTGGGTAGGAGCCCGACATTGTAGTCCGGGGGTGAAGTCACTACCCTAAGAGAAGTGGAAGGTTTCTGCTATGACTTGTGTGGATCTGTAATCCTCTGAACACAGTCCGCAGGACCAGGGAACAAGCAAGAGGGATTGGACCTGCAAGTAGTTACTTTAATATAACCTTTGTGTACCCTATCTGTGGTTAAAAAATGGAGAGGATACAGCATGTCCCCAGGAAGAGGTCATTTGCTCTGAGTAGCCCTTGCAAAGCTGGAAGCAGCCCTGACAGAGGTCTCGACAAACACCGAGAAGACTCCTGTTCCTCTTTCAGATACATGTGCACTTGCACAAAACCATGGGACTGAAGCTGAAACTAAAGTTAAGCGGCTCCGGGCCGTACCGCGCAGGTCAGGCTGGGTGGTCGGCATCATTTGTCTGGTCTTCAAAACCTGTGAGCATGTCTAAGGAGAAAGGTGGAATTAGGGTTTGTCCAATTCATTGCACAAAAGCAAGGATGATGATAACTGTAATAACACCCCAGTTTGCACTTAGTGAGTGATGCTCGGACCCGCTCAGCGTTGCTCATTATGAGAACTCACCTCGGGACCCAGTTAACGCCGATCCGACCCTCAGCTGGCTTACGTGATGGCAGAGAGACTGCAAATGGCCTCGTGCCCCGGGTTTCTTCATGACATCTTTCCTTCTATCTGACAGATCAATTTTATCTGAAATGTTTGCTGCCCCTAAGCAGTGGCGAGGAGGCAG
>NW_009596540.1:6989-25805 GCF_000690535.1 Cariama cristata
AAACAGAGAAGGCATGGAGGGGTCAGAGCCCAAGGGAAGGATCAATACGTTGGCTCAGCCGAGGAGATGAACGAATTGTATCGGAGGGCCACAGAGACATCCTCAAGAGAAAAAGCAAGGTGTTGTCTGTCTTTAAGAGAAACCACAGATGATTTTTTTTTGGTATGAGACAAAGGTCCAGATTTGTGGGAAAATCAGGAAATCATAGTAATATTATTAATAGCAGTACTACTACTACTACAACTAGTAATAATGGCAATACTAATAATGGTAGTAATAGCAATCCAGACTGTGGACCTACAGAGGAGGTGAGCGGGGCAAGGACTCGGGCTGCCTCTTGCCTTTGGGGTTGAAATGCAGCCTGCGCAGGGGGACCTGCGCACCCCGGCTGCCCCGACCGCCTGCAAAGGGCTGGCACCAGCATAAATGCTGACTTTCCGCAGTACCCAAATTCCTCATTCCTTCATCCGTTACCTTCTCATCAGAGGCTTCATCGGTGAGAAAACAGGCTCCCCCATCAGCTGTTTCTGGCTTTTCTTTCTCCTCCTTTCAGCTCTCACTTTACCCTGCTCCCCGTCGTCTGCAGCCCCCTCCCCTTTATCCCCTTTGCTGCCTTTCCTTCCCCTCGCAGCTCCCGGCTCCCTGCACTGCGTGGCTCCCAGGTCCCTCTCAACCATTCAATGGTCAATGCCAATATCGTGTGAGGTGGGAGAGGCTGCGGGGGCCAGGGAAGGTACCCCCTTTAGGCATCGGAACAGGCTCCCCAGGGAGGTGGTGGACTCACCATCCCTGGAGGTGTTCAAAAAACGTTTAGATGTGGCGCTTCAAGACATGGTTTAGCGTGTATAGCGGTTTTAGCGGGCATGGTGGCATTGGGTACACAGTTGGACGTGATGATCTTTGAGGTCTCTTCCAACCGTAATGATTCTATGATTCTGTGATGCCATCCAGTTTGGGGTGCAGAGAGAGAAGGGGGTAGAAAGAAGAGCAGAGCAGCAGGGTTGGAGGGTCCTGGTCTCACCGATCAACTCCTGGGACTGGGAAACAAAACATCGATGGCTTGGGAGAGCAAGACATGAATTTCAGGTTCCCCTCTTGGTTAGCCAGCTGCCAAGCGTCTCTGCTCTCCGGTGCTCAGAAACGTTGGGTATACCTGGGTCTTCATCACAGGGGTCTCTGCCTTGCACAGGGGCTGCTCCCCAGGGTGCTGTCCTCAACCCAATGGCCTTTCTCAAATGTCACTGAAAGCATCCCTAGAGTTTTTCCTTCATAGCCTCTCCTCTCCCTGTAGCTGGTCCCTCCGGTCCTGCCCAGCACTGCCGCCCCTCCTGGAAAGCCCCAGCCCTGATGGCAAGGGGAGCACAAGTGGCCCGGGGCACTGACAACAGCCACGTCCCAGCTCATTTGCCCACCACCGATCCATACTGAAATAACTGTTTTAATGCCAAGAGGGTCTGGGTTTTGCATTTTGTATTTAAGAATTTGATGAAATATCAAGGCAACAAGTGGCTGATCCCCTCCCTATCTAGTTGGGAACGGACTCTCAGCTATGAAGCCATCACCACTGTCCTTGCTCCCAGATTTCCAGCTGCTTCTTCATTTTCCACCACCCCATGCGACAACAAGTGAGATTTTCCATCAGGATTTCTCCTGCCCGTCCGTCGGGTCCTCCCTCCCCTGCCCGCTTTGATTAATTGGCGAGGCACCGGCACACGCAGCAGCAGACACCCCATCTACTGACGCAAGCCCTTTGTTTTTCCATCCTCGGCACTGCAGTAGGATACTGATTAAACAGTCGTGGGTATAAAACCATGTTAAAGCTCTTTTCAGATAACAAGACGCTGTTTTCCCTTCCAACACGAAATCCCGTGGGAGGGGGGCCACTAAGACAGCACTGGGAGGTTTGCAGCCATGGGCGGTGGGAGGAGGGACCGTCTTGCTCTCCAGGTGCTGGAGAAGTACTCAGAAAGGCTGTGTCCATCGGCTCTCCAGCACTAGCTTGGAGGGTCACCCTCGGCACGTGGCACAGCCTCTCCAGGCTCTGGTTCCCCAAAAGGGGAAAGTTTTTCCCCAAACGCACGTCTTGCCTAGTTGAACTGGAAGCTTGCTGGTTTGGGTACCATCTGCCACAGGCTCCCAGCTGGCCCGAGAGCCTCAGCACTGCGTCGCAGCATCCTGCGCACAGAACTGCGGGTCTGTGTTAGGGCACCCGTTGGCACTTATGGTTCAGTGAGGGGCTGGTGAGGAGCATCTGTCCCCCGGCACCCCCTTCCCTCGCCCCATCTCCACCAAATGTGGGAGGAGGCAGCGGGCAGAGGGGAGCTCAGCCCTGGGGCAATGCCTGTGCAGCGCGGCTCGCAGCGGGGCAAGCTTGTGCGCCCTGACCAGAGGATGAAATCCTACCGTGGGGACTGTCAGCGCCTGCGCATAACCCTCAGCTCCCAGCTTGGGGGGTGCTTTGGGACTCCCCAAGTAAGAAAAGCGTGTCGCAGCCGCACGGCTGGGATCCGTGCATCATCTTCGCGCAGCCGGAGAGTGGAAGACTTCACTCGGAGAGGAGGTGCCTTCAGACCTCTGACATTGCCTCCCCAGGGG
The DNA here is from genome assembly GCF_000690535.1 of Cariama cristata. NCBI lineage: Eukaryota > Metazoa > Chordata > Aves > Cariamiformes > Cariamidae > Cariama > Cariama cristata. The sequence goes on from NW_009596540.1 coordinate 9,585, forward strand.
AGAATGATGAAACACAGGGATATTTTGGATCAGGTGCTTATTTCATCTGCTAAAAATTGCAGGTCTTCCTCTGTTAGAAAAGGATCATCCACAGGGGATTAAAAACAGTCCTACTGCTTTTAAAGTCATCTGGAGGCAAGTAAACCTCTACTTCAGGAAGGATTTGAGGTTGCCTGTGCAGAAACCAAGAGAACATGGATGGCAAAGAGCCGTAAGAAAAAACAGCCCTCAGCAAACACAAGCGAGATGCGGGGCTGTTTGCTTCCACGACGGCAGCGGCCGCGCTGCTCAGGGAGCATCCAGGTGATTCCAGCCCTGGGAAAGTGGGGACGTTATAAGCTTCTGTGTAAAAGTAGCGTCTATCTTTGCTTCCCTTTTAACAAGATTAGTCTTGCTTTTCTCTCCCTCTTTCTTTCGCTGTCTGCCGGCCACCCCCGCGCTCTCCCACTAATGTGATTAGCGGTGCATGGGGACCATACTGGCAGCAACTGTCACAAAGATCTCTGCTTACTTGAGTGCACCTCTTTCCTCAATGAAACATCTTGTGTTTATGGTCACAGGGGGTATTGTTAACTCCTGGATTCGCATAGAAAGGGATATTTACGACCCTCCCATAAAAGTTGATTCAGGGAGACATTTAGGAAAGAAAGGGACAGAAGACAGATGTGTTTCCTACCACAGATGCTGAGGAGGTTCAATTGTTCTGCATATGTAATGACTTTTTATGGTTCCTTACCAACACTTTGCACACTGCTAGAAAGGTGCCAAAGTCAAATACGCAGATTTGCTTACAGAAGACAATTTAGCGACCATACAGGACACTACAACTTTATATCTTGTTAAATAAGTCGGAGATGGCCATCGCTGCATGTACCCCATGAAGGGGAATCTCTGCCTGCACCGAGTCACGGCTGCCTTGCTGCCTTCCCCGCTGCAGCTCTGCTTCCATTTCACATGTCCTGAGGCTCTCGGAGCATGTTTACTGTCATGCCCATATGGCTAACACTTAAAGCACTTATGGATTTTTTTCCAAGCGAGGCACATTACCGGTGTTACGTCACCAGCTAAATTGCCTGCAGTTTGTGTTTTCCCAAAAGAGCAGAAAAAGACTTTTAAATCTTCCTAACTGTGCAAACAAATAAGTACTTGTAGGTGACAGGACCGGAAAGGTTGCTGGATTATAGGTCTGAAGAGAACAGATGAGCAGTGACTAAAGCATAATTACAGGCGAGAGAAGAGAAGGAAGATGGCAAATTGCTGTTATCCTAACAGCAGCCAGAGGATGCTTGGCTACATCATGCTTCTGCCTGGGGCTGGCTGGTTTTACTCTCCGATGTGAGCTCCCGCAGTGTGACCAGAGCTTTAAGGGGAGTGTGCAGGAGGAAATATCTGTCTCAGGTGGTGAAATGAGCTTGTGATTATTTACAGCAGTGGGAGATCTGGCTGAAGCCACCAACCGTGCTCCCTCCATGCTCCTGTGACAGAAGGAAAGCCATTTCCCAAGAGTTCTTATGCCAAAAGAGTTCTTATGTCAAGAGTTCTCATGGCATCAGATATACGGTTGGACTTGATGATCTTTGAGGTCTCTTCCAACCATAATGACTCTATGATTCTATGAAAAAGCGGCTGTCTTTTGCTGAGATGCCTGCAGAGAAATGCAGCTTGTCCCAGCTGCACCCACCATCCTCCCACTGTCATCCAAGGGATCAAAACTAACATTGACCAGGGACAAAGTCCTCCCGTCTTGATGCATGCAGAAGAAATGGGAAAGATGGGCAGCATGAGATCATCAAGGAGCTTGTGCACCTCCCTGTGTGCTCCAACACAAGTATCTCCAGCTGGGCTGGGGTTTTGCGGTGTAACACAGCGAAGGAGAGTTTCATTGGGACTGACTCACAGTTTTACCAAGTTATCTATGAGCTTAAAACCCAGGCAGAGTAGGCTTTAAGTTGGGAGTGGATGGATAATTTTCAAATGTCCAGACTGAGTCAAGGTTGTTATCATTAAGAGCCGGACCGCTGTCCCTTGGGCAGTGCCATCAGGGTGGCTGTAGCTGCCAGGCTGTGTGCGATTCTGCATGGGAACATCACAAAAAGGGTTGTGACAGGGTTCCCCGCGCAGACAAGTGATTGCTAATGATTTTGTATCAATGGATGCATCTTTATCTCACCATCAGGGATACCAGGGTCACTTCTGCATTCTCATGTCATGAGTGGCCATTCATTACCCTGTCATCTCCCGTCCACAAAGAAAATAAAATGTTCCCAGATGGGGAAGTTTTCTTTCTCTGGTAAATAATTAATAATGAAACTACAAGCTGCTGCTTGTCTCGTACGCTCATACAACAAATGGTACTTTCTCTGCCTGCGAATGAGCAAGGTAAAAACCTCATGGGATAGACAGCATGTCTGCAAAAGTCAAACCTCACTTGCTAGAAAAATCTGAGCTAAAATGACTGGGGAACAGCCAAGTTTAGCAGAGGCTGGAGTCAGAAAAATGTTACGACCCACAGAAATCCCTGCCTGGGGGATGCCGAGCTCAGCCACAGCCATCTCCTCTCCCAGGAGAGCTCAGATGTGCTCCGTCCAGATTTCTTCTGACACGCACGGTGGGCATCAACGCTGGCCTGGGATTTACCTAACCACCCCGAGCAGTGAGGGCAAGAGCCGAGGTTTGCAGCCCACTGGCCGCATCAAGCTAAAGCTAAAAGCCAGGGAAGGCTGGAAGAAGGGGAAAGCCCATGGCCGCCAGCGGCAGAGCCCCTCCTGCCCGCGACACAGCACCGCCGCTAACGTAGGCCTTGTTAATGATCAACCGCCTTGAAAGAAAATAAGGTCTGAGGCGTGTTTCTGGTTTCCGAAGTTCTTGCATTATTTCCAGAACTGTAGGTCTTACCTCATCCTCCAAAATGCTGCATTTTCACTACCAACCGCTCTCACCACATGCTTTGCAGGCCAGATCCTGCCATTAGGTCCTGTACCAATCTCACTGACTTTTTAGCAACAAATTCCTTTCTTTGAGAAGGTATTTCTGTATTTCCTTCCTTTTGATGTGAGCAGGAGTGCTACATTTTAAAGTAGCTGCTGATAAGGAAACCCCCTGGCTACCAGCCCAAGAGACCTGTCATCAGTGGTGTCGGCGAGAGCAGCTTCTCATGCAGCTGCAGATTGCGACCTCTGCAATGGCCCCAAGGAGAGGACCCCACAGCGCCGTGCTGGGCTGAGATAACCAAGCTGGTTTGGAGCACGTTAGCTCAAGCACTGGGAGCCGTAAGACCGTAATGGTTCTATGTGTTTGGCCACGGTCCCAGCCCCACATGGATCATAGAACGGTTTGGTTGGAAGGCACCTTAAAGCCCATCTGGTTCCCACCCCCCTGCCCTGGGCAGGCACACCTCCCACCAGACCAGGTTGCTCACAGCCCCATCCAACCTGGCCTTGAACGCTTCCAGGGATGGGGCAGCCACAGCTTCTCTGGGCAACCTCTGCCACTGCCTCACCACCCTCACCGGGAAGAATTTCTTCCTGATATCTCATCTAAATCTTCCCTCTTCCAGTCTAAATCCATCGCCCCTTGTCCTATCACTCCCTGCCCTTGTACAAAGTCCCTCCCCATCTTTCTTGTCGGCCCCTTTAGGTACGGGAAGGCTGCTCTGAGGTCTGCCCGGAGCCTTCTCTTCTCCAGGCTGATGGAGACCACCCAAAGTCACTGGTGCCCTGCCTAGGCAATGGGGACGTGCCTCAATGATGCTGGCTGTAAAAGCAAGCTAGCAGTTGTTACCTAGCCCAGATTATCCTTGGTTTAATTCATGTAGGTTTTCAAATCCCAGCTCTCTGCTGCCCCAGTCCTTTGCTTCGCCACATCTGAGCCCACAATGCTGCCCTGCACATCGCGGGGGGGGGGGGAGAGCACAGCGATAAAGAGAAAGGGGGGGGGCAGAGCCCTGCCATAAAGGGGGACGGCTGTGAGCGGTGAGGAAATGAAGCCAGGAACGCTGCGAGGTCTTGGCCATAAAAAACATGCTGCAGGCTGTGTCTTGCTGGGCAATGTTAGTTCCCAAAGTTGTTTTCCCTAGTTGTTGTCATAAAACTTCAGTGAAGTCACCTACAAGCTTCAGAAGTTGCGTGGGGGAGGGGGTATACGTTGCGAGTCCATTGTTAGAGCCTACAGAGCCTCTTCTGCTTAAACTGGCTTGTACTGGTACGGCTTGGCTGGGCTCCGTGGGACGGTCAGCGAGTCAGATCTCAGGAATCAGTTAATCGTCATTTTCTTCCTTGAAAACAGATGACTCTGCTAAGAGAATTTTTGAACAAAGGAGTTTGTGCTGGGCTCCGAAACCTTGCTCTTTCGTCCCGCTAATTAGGGACGGGGTGTCCGTTTGGCAGGATGGTTTGATGCGGGAGGCAGAGCTGCAAGCTGCCGGCCGAAATACAGAAAACAAATAAATGAACTCAACTGACGGGCAGTTTTACAAGGGCGATTGCAAACAGTCACAACACATCTCTGTGCACATGTACAGCGGCACAGCGCGCTCAGAGTACAGCAAATATGTACATGTGCCTCTAAACGAATGCGTAATGATTCATCTGACCCCACCCCCCGCATATCATTAGCTAATTGATGCAATCTCCCCTTCTGCCTGCAAACCATCCCCAAGCCGATAGCAGCTCCCCACGCTAACATCCCCATCCCTCCCTGCCACTCCCGGCTGCTTGACACCTTACGTTGGGGCTGCGGAGAGCATCGGTCCATTGTGATGGGCACCCCAGGGGCACAGAGATGTGTGTTTTCAGATGGCACAAGCAAAGGCAGCAGGCAGGACCGAGGGGCAGCATGGCCAAAAGGAGAGATGCAAGAGAGAAAGGATGTGCTCCAGATGCACTAATTACAATTAGAAGCTAGAGAGAGAGTTAGTGCTCTTAATGAGGAAAGACGACTTCTGCTAAGAGCCTGAGTTGAATGACTCAGCCCTATACCCCCCAAAATCTGTTACAGCGGGGAAAAGCAGCACCTTCTGAGGCAGAGATGGTGTATTTAAGTGTATTTAAGAGCGAGTTGGCACAACACCCGTCAGAGGTGGCAGCTGCTCCCCGCGGGACAGAGCAACAGCTTGTCGGTGGGCAGGGAGGATGGGGCAGAGAGGAGAGAGCCAGGGAGCCCGATGAGTAAATCTGCCTGACGATTATCCTCCAAGCTGGTGGTGGTCACGGACTTATTAATAGATACGAGGTAGAATTGTGAAAAACGTTTGGTTTTGTTGGCTTGATGCAGAGTTGAGGAAGGGCTTCGGTTTTTTTCTTTACTGTGCTGGAGAGATGGAAACTTTTCAGATTAAACAGAAAGCTGTTTTGCTTGGAGTCCTTTGCAGAAAGCACAGTGTACGTTTGTCCAGCTTCCAGCCCTCGGAGGGTCCGGTGGACTAGGTCTTCACAGGGAGCTTTCTGTTTAAATACATTCAGAATTAGGCCTTTAAATTAAAATTATGTGTAACAGCCAGCACTGTGAGCCTGCTACAGGCTTTGGACCCGACTCTAAAGTGATAAAAGTGGCTTGAGTGAACTATGTGTTGCTCCCAGGTTCATACTCCATTAACGGTGACAGGAGGAACACCTTCAGGTGAGAGGGTAAGGGAGAACCACGCACCATTAAGGCACTGGCACTGCATTTCTAACAGCCCAGCAAAAGACTGGAAACCCTACTGTGCCGAGTGCCGGACCAGCACGTAGCACAGCCTCTTGCCCCAGATTTCAGTGTGCAGACTTATGCATAGGCACTAAATGTGGGTGAATTTTTCACCCACAAATGGCCAAAGGGAGCTGAGAGGATCTGGGAAGAGGAACACATAACAAAATGAACAAAGTTAAGTGTGATAAAGATCAACTGCAATCAGGTAATAGTAGCAGGAAATTCTTGTTTTAAACTATAAGCCCTCACAAAAGCATTTTTGTTCCTTTGATGACTGCATTGTCTTTCTTCTCCTTCCACACCCTTCACTTTGGTAGCTCACTACATCCCCTCGTTTCACCTTGGCTTAATTAGGGATGTGCAAAACAACCAGGATGCTAGTGCTGAGCTCCTGGCTGGGACTGCAGGTATGAACAAATCGTTAAGTAGAAAATGTCCAAAGAACCATGTCATCTGATAGAAAGAAAACCTTTCCATGGGTACCACAAAAAGGAACATTTTGGCCTTTATTTTCAAAAGAAAAGCAGAAGTCAGAGGCTAATCCAAACATGTAGGTTGACCCCAAACAGATCGTTTTGCTTCGAGGTGTTTTGTGGTGCAGTGTTGGGTTTGTTTCCATTCTGAGTCAAACCAAACTCCGTGGCTGGAACTTCTCCACAAAACTGGAGTTCAAGTCCTTCCCCCTCCCAGCACAGTTTGGTACGGTTTAGTCTGTCTCTGTTTGCTCCGAGCGAGGGTGATGCTGGCTGCAGGTGGTGGTCCCAGCCCCGCGTCTCCCGACAGCCTCATGCCATGCTCCCGCAGGTATCTGCACCCTTGTGCTATGAAAGCACCGCTCCCATGGGCCACCGTGCAGCCCACACCCATTTTAGGTGCTTTGAAGTGGTTTCTGCTCCTGGCACATGGTGACAATCCTGTCTTTTGGCCATGGGGAAACCTCATGGGGTAAGGAGAATCACAGAATCATTACGGTTGGAAGAGACCTCAAAGATCATCAAGTCCAACCATAAACCCAACACCACCATGCCCGCTAAACCCACTAAACCATGTCTCGAAGCGCCACATCTAAACGTTTTTTGAACACCTCCAGGGATGGTGACTCCACCACCTCCCTGGGGAGCCCGTTCCAATGCCTAATGACTCTGACAGTGATGAAGTTCTTCCTAATATCCAACCTAAGAGAAGACCTAGGCTGGAGGGCTCTGCGGTTGGGACACAACCACTTTGTCCTGAGCAGCGTGGATACAGCCCCGGGCACCCACACCGTCTGTGTCTCGGCTCTGCTTGCGGCACAGATAGGGCCAGAGCTGGCTTTGGTCTTTCTCTACCTTGGGGCAAACGTTCTCACCTCTGGGCCTCCAGCAGGAGAATTCCTTCCTTCCCAGAAGTGCTAGGAGCCCTGGACGATGCTTGGGAAGGCTACCATAAAAGCTAAGGCGGCTACCTTATCTCCCACTTTATAAACTAAGAAGTGTATGGAAATGACCCGAGGAACAAAACCTGCTAAGTGACCTCATTATCCCTTTCTTTGGGGAGTTTACTGTAAAACGGCAGGCTTTGGATCTTAATTTGCTGGGAAGTGCAGTAATGTAATTAGCTAGACTGATAGCGAGCTGACTTGTGTCAATTCTTCAGAGGAGAGGAGGAACGTGCTAGACAAAGAGAAGGAAAATGAAGAAATAAAAATAATGCTGCCTTTGCCAAGAAATTAAAAGTTTTCAACATGTTAGTGGTATAAATTATGGAAGAGTTTTGTTTTGGTCAGAGGGAATGCCATGCACAAATATCTCCTTACTTAAAAAGGACAAAATTTCTAGAATCCTTTAATAATTTTTTTAAATAAAATTCATGCATATTTTGAAACAAAGTATTTTGTTGTCATTTGTTTTGTTTTGTTTCGTTTTGTTTTTTCCCAACGAATCACCTCCCCTGTTCTGAATTTCTCCTTGTTTGGCTAAAGCAGCTCAAAACCACCTTGGGGAAACCATCTCCCAACAAACCCGAGCGCACCCTCTCTGCCCACCCTGCGGCCGGGGTCCCGCTCTGCCTGCGCCTGGCTCCCTGCGCTGCCCGTTGGGCACCAGGGGCAATTCCCAAACCCAAACCTTCTCAATGACCCAAGCAGCCTTTTTGCTTGGTGCTGCCATCCCTGCTCCCCAAAAGCTTTGCCGAGGACCATGCGGAGCTCCGGCGGTGCGAACCTGGGGATGCTCAGCCATGCCCACCCCTGGGAGAGGGGCTGCCCACGCCTTGCGGGCCCACCTGTTCTGGTGGCCAGCACAGGGGTCTGGGGGCTTGTGAGGGTCTTTCACAGCATGAAGTGAAGAATGCATTTCTCTTGTCACTAGATGGCTCCATCTGCTTTCACTAAAAACACAGGGTTTTCTTTTTATGGCCCCAAATCAGCAGCAGCCCTACAGCTGTGTGCTTGTAGGGCCATCGGCAACAGCCAGGAAGGGAAATCTCCAGGAGATGGAAAAATTCACCTGGGTTTTGAGATGGTTTCCATCACGTTCTTGCTAACTTCCCTGAGTAGAACGAACATTGCTGTGAGGAGCCTCAGGGTTTGAGATTGGTATGAAACGGTCCCCTTGGGGAGAAGTTCTGGGTTTTCCTCATCTCAGACTCCTCCGGCAGCCACCGCACTCCAGCCTCTGTGCAGATTTGAACCACAAAGGGAGGAATTTGGGTGGCTGCCAGGCATTTAACTCAGGTGCAGGCTGGTACAGAGCCAGGAACTTTCTTTTCTTTGTCCTTCATTAGGTGGGAGGCAAAGAGGGACTGGCTGCCAGCATACTCCTGAGATGGTCAAGGCCAGGTTGGATGGGGCTTTGACCAACCTGGTCTGGTGGAAGGTGACCCTGCCCAGGGCAGGGGGGTTGGATGAGATGGGCTTTAAGGTCCCTTCCAACCAAATCATCCTATGATTCTATGACTCAAATTGGTGGGATGATGCTTTCCAGGCTCCTTGTGCACCACCAGCCACCCCTGGGGTCAGCTGGCCCCTGCCCAAGGGACGCTGCACCCACGCCAGCAGCCGCCATCCTGTCTCACGCTCACCCCGTGGGACCCACTTCTGTGCTGCATCTTCTTGGGGGCTGCAGCTTCAAGGCACATATTTACCTTCTGAAGATGCTCTTCTTCAGGGACAGGGAGCTCATTGCCACGGTCCATGCACCGCAGCCCGGGGGGAAGTTTGGGGTGATGGGGGCAGTGGGGGACAGGGAAGCCATCCCATGGTTTGGCCCATGATGGCAGGAGGGGGACATCTCCTGGGATTTTGGCTTCTGTGAAGTGGAGCAAGCAGACAGCCCTGTCTGCTGGAGCGGAGTCCGCAGCCCTGGGAGCGCTGGCGTTTAAAGGAGGGGATGCTGGCACAGGAGCAGGCACGGGGAGAGTGGAGGGGAGGCGGACGGGAGGGCAAACCCTGGCTGCAGAGCGGGCAGAGGGCATGCACTGAAGCCCTGTGGATGTCTGCAGCCTCAAGCCCTTACACCGAAAGCCATATTTTCAGGTTTTGGATGTCTCTGAGTGACTAAAAAGCTACTGCAGGTCTGACTCTGGACAAGAAAGCATATCAGATTGCTGCTTTCCCCGGGAGAAAAACCGTATGTTGAAAAAATACACAATATATTCGAGGGCTCCATTGGCCGTATTGGCTTAAGGCTGAGTATTTTATCAGCTGCCAGATCTCTCAAGTGTATTTGAGAGATGTTTGAAGCAAAATTCCTGCCTGGAAAAAGTTACTATCTGAGGATATAATCCAAAGCCATGAAAGACTGGGAGCACCTCTCTACTGATTCCAAAAGGATTTGAATCAGGCCCTGAGCAACTAGTCTGGCATCCCTTCCTCGCATCGGCAGCCTCTGCGTCTCGAGGAGACAACCCTTGCAGTAACAACTACTTGCAGGGCTATTTGCAAGATCACAGCTTCGGCTGCACAAATGATACAAGAGACTAGTGACCATGGTGGGAAAGGAAGTAAATTTGCTTATTTAGATAATTAACAGGCATTTGAGACAAGTGTTGCTGTCTAACGCATCCCTGACAGACTAACAATTCTGTCTGATGAAGAAGCAATTATTATAATAATGTTATGGCCCACTAAAATAACCATCCCTCCTAGCCACCGCTGCCAGGAGAGGATGGGTGAATTTGTTCCTCCTTCTTCCAAGTGAACAGACTACGTGCCGGAGAAATGTCCCATGGGGCTTGGCCGGGAGAAGAAGGACTCGTAGAGCTACTGCATAGCAGCTTCTGTTGAAACCCGCCTTCAGAGGATGCCTTGTTTTTATGGCCCCAGATAACTGCAGGCATAATTTGGCACCTGCAATTTTGGTCAGATAGATAACTGCCATCCTTATTGACCCATGTAATGTGACGCCTGGAGAGGCCAGCGCTGCGGGCACAAATAGTTGTGACTGATTTGGAAAGGCACCATTTGCGGGGCAGACATAATGCTGGGCGTTACCTCCCTTCTTAAAAAAATGGCTGTGCCGTGAGCCAGGGGGGACCAATAACCCCATCAACGTCCTTCGGGCAGGCAGCTCCTTCCCGGAGCTGTGCCGGGGGACTGAGGAGTAGCTTTGCTCACTTCAGGGGACTACGATGGTGAAATGGAGAATTGGGGCCATTTTGTTTTAACTTGGTCTTGGCTGATCCTGTCTAATGGCTGGGTGAGCTGAATGCTCAAGCAGGTCAATCCTTCAGGGTGAAAGCAGCGAGGCAGGGGCAGGAATCATAAAATCATAGAATCGTTATGGTTGGAAGAAACCTCAAAGATCGTCAAGTCCAACCATATACCCAACACCACCATGCCCACTAAACCATGTCTCGAAGCGCCACATCTAAACATTTTTTGAACACCTCTAGGGATGGTGACTCCACCACCTCCCTGGGGAGCCTGTTCCAATGTAATGGAGAGCAGGGCAGAGGAATGGGGCGAGGAGGAGGTGTTTCCCAGGAGAGGACTCCTCCATCACCCCACAGCTCCTCTATCACCCCACAGCCCACGCAGGGGCTGTGCCCAAGCCTTCCTTTCCCCTATCCTGCCCGGAGAGAGCTCGTGGGCAGCCAGCCCACACAGTTGGGTTTTTCCCTTCTTTTCATGCAAGCCATGGGAGACAGGTAGAGATACAAGAGCCGGGCACTGATATTAACTGCCTGGCCCCAAACTGCGTAAGGAACACTTGGGACTTGGCTCTAATTTGGTTTGTATGACATGCCGGGGATTTTATTCAAAGTAAGCAGGGCAGGATAGCCGACAGGAGGGTTGATGAGGAGCAGCAGGCTATGGGCACTGCTCTGCACAGCTCTGCAACCTCACCATCACTTACAGCCCGTGCCTCCCACAGACAGGACAGAAAATCAGGTAACACAGATTTCCTCTATTTCTTCTCTTGGGGGATCAGTCTATTGAGAGATTTGTTAAAATCCATTATGCCTGAGACAGAAAAACATCCTCCTGACAAAAAAAATGACTTCTTATGGAAAAGAAGTCTTTGATAGCTTTACATGCTTCTTGAACACAGGGAAAGCCAGTCAATAAAGTTCCTTGTGGCCTAAAAGCAGAAACATCTGTCGGAGGCGGCTTGCTGGGCTGAATATAGCAGCAGGAAAGCCCAACTGATTAACTCCATCCTCTTCCTAACATGTTCATGTGGTTCCCAGAAATCCCTCGAAAGGGCTCCTGAGGACACTGGCACCATTACAAGCCAGCTATAATTCTGTAAACAGAGAGATCAAGGAAACGTTATCCTAACCGCAGTTCACCTCTGGCGTCCAGTTTGCATAATTCACATGCGCTTCATCTGTTCTCCCTTACCCGTGGGACAAGCCTGGGATTTAGGACAAGAGGAAGAGCCCATGCTCAGATGAAAGCAATCACAGAGCTGTTGTGGTGAGGAGGAAAAGAGGGCTGGGGGGTCGGGGTCCATATAACCTTGCAAGTAGGCTGGAGCTGGGGAAAACAGCAGAGAAGATCAGAGCAGTAATGCAGTAGATGCGGGAAGCACTTCCAGCGTGGCTGGGCCGATCCTTCTCGATGTGAAAAACCACCAGGGCCCTTCTCCCACCTGCTGCTCTTCTCATCCACATTCATCCTAACAAGGGGAGCAGTCAGCTTTCTGGGGCTTCCTCTTGGTTGCTTTTCACATTTCAGTCCTGTTTCATCCCTGTTTATAGTAATCCCACAGGATGAAAATGCTTAAGAGGAACAGTCTTTTCTAATCCCTCCTCTGCATTGAGATTTTTCAAGATGCAACCAGACAGGGTGGTAGATAATCGCATTTAAGGCTCCCTTTTCCATGAAAGGTTGAACCAGACGATCTTTCGAGGTCCCTTCCAACCCAGGCTGTTCTATGTTCTAGGACTTCGAGTCTGGTATCAAGTGACAACTTTGTCTCCGACGTGTGGGACAGGGCGAGGGAGACTGCCTTCTTGGTGGGAATAAGGCATGGCTACTGGGCAAACAAATGCAACATGGCATTTTAAGGACTGTGTTAGGGGAACGGGCATTTCCCATCATGTAGCATGCCTTTTTTTTCCCCTCAGTGGTGTATTTCTGCAGTACACAAATGCATAATACGGTTAGAACAATTTAAAATTTACTATTTAAAAAGGTACTAAGCAACCTAGACGCCTTGTAATGCATTTTAATCAAATACTATAGTTTTTATTTGTAAAACTGAAAAAATCTTCAGCTTAGCGTTCAGGTTAACATAACATTTAATAAGTTTCTTCAGTCTTCCCAAAGCTGTTTACCCAAAGAAATGCTATTTTCACTGCTGCATTTTGGACAGACCAAAGTAGTGAATTCCACAATTTTTAAGAAATTTCAGGGACTAGAATTTAAGCTGGGATGTAAATAATTTCCTAATGCCAGGCTCCTGAAGCATAAGCTTTACTGACCACTTACCATACAGTATTCCTCTTTCTAATTATCCATATGCTGCCTTCCGTCAAGTCTGAAAGCTTCCAGAATGATTACATTTCGGACAAGCTACCTTTCAACTAATGCATTGGCACAAAATGGAGGAGATGCACCCCTTTGTCGGCTTTCAAGGACACAGCGGTTCCAAGAAGGCATCCGCACTAAATGTCTTCCAGGAGGGCCAACATCTGGGTAATATTTTGACATCCTTTCAGCTGAAAACTATGGAAATCGTCATCCCATGGGGATAAGCCTCAACATTCCTATGTATTCAACATTGCCAAAATGGAGTATCAGCTGCAATCCTGAAACCTTGTATAGCTTTTAGAGCCAAATAACCAATTATCTGCAATGCCTTTTCCTACGGCATGCTGTGTATGGGCCAAGCAAATATCTGGAAGGAAACACTGGTTCTGATTTCCCATGAATTTCTCGGCAAAATGATGTCTTGAGTTCACATTAGTATCACCCACTGCAAATACCGACGCACCGTCAAAATCAAAACATTTGATTGTGGTACATTATTTCTATCTTTTAAAATATTGCTACTGCAGCTTCCTTACAGTCCTGGGAATAATCAAACAGACAACGATCTATTCCCGTTTCAACTGTGTAAAGATGAACAACTACCAAAAAACCTTCGTTGTTTTCATGCTTTCAGGTATCTATCGCCGAGAAGGGAAAAAGCCATTTTCAGCTACATGTTTGCTTTCTCTGTGAGAGAGAATCTAATATATCGCTGTTACACACACAGGTCTCTCCCTAGAAAGACGAATTGTCCTACCTGTAGGTGGAACACTACACTATTACTTCCACAATCAAGTAATCCATTGGAGTGATTATGGATCCCGCTACCACAGGTTTCCAGCCCATCTGCCATGGCAACATTTTCAAAGTTCTACTAATAAAAAGCTCAAAGTTTCACCTTCGTAAGAAATTCTAGAATTACTTCTTTGCTTTATTCCACTTCCATCATACCTTACGTGTGACAGTTCACCACGCATAACCGAGGAACTTCTCCACAAACTGCAGGAAGTTTCCTGACAACTATTGCCTACTCAACTATTGAGCTGCCTAGAAATACTGAGCTACTCAACACCATTCCTCCACTTACTCTGGAAAGCCAAAAGTCTTTTTTTTTTTTTTACAACATGTGTCTGGACTTGTTGCAAGATTGTTTACAGCTACTCTGTGAGTACATTTAAAACATATTTATCTGCATTTTAGTACACATTGGAATAATTTCTGTGTAACGTTCATAAACATAAGATCTTTGGGTTCAGTGGTGCTGCACAAAGAGAAATGACTGTCCTTGGAGACGAAGTAAATACAACTTTGCCTACAGCAGAACAATGGGGTGCGAAAATGAAATATCCTTTGGTAGACAACGATACATGGCCCATTCATGCAAGAGTTCTTTGGAGGGAAATGAGTATCCATGGCATTATGTGCAGTCTTTCCTGGATTGGTATGTAATTCTGGGTAGATCCTGCCAGCTTCATAAAATCATAGAGTCACAGAATGGTTTGGCTGGAAGGGACCTTAAAGATCATCTCGTTCCAACCCCTATGTGACGAATATTTATTCTCTATGTAGCCAGTAGCAACATTTTCCGAAGTTTTCTCCCTTGCATGCTATTTCCTCACCTGTGTTAAGAGAGGCCTGAGGCAATATCATGTTTTCATAGGCAAAGTCTCAAAAAGGGAAGACATATAACTTCTTTCTTAAATTTCAGGTTCATTTTTTATTCCAATTCTGAGACAAAAAGACATAGAAACTTTTTCTTTTAAGTGTTTTTGGTTAGTATTTGTTAAAAGCTGAGATTTTTTTCAGACTGACTTCCCTTCCAAAAATAAGGTGATATCTTGCCATTGCTTTGTGATGGTCTGACTGATTGATTCAGCCCTCCCCTTAATCCTGCCACAGATGAGCGAGATAAGAGACATCCCCCAGAGCCATGGGGGTCTGCTTCTGGCCCACCATGAACTCCTCGCTCTGCCCAGCAGCTTCTCTCCCCGCACCGTGCTGTGCAGGGCCGTGAGGTACCCCATCCTTCGGCACTCCTGCAACTTCACTTCATGTGTCCCTTCTCCCGACCGGTTCCCACACACTTGATTCCTGCTCCTTATTCCCCCCATCTTTCTGCCCCCATTCCCCTGGCCTGCTCCAAGCACGACCATCTGCTCAGGCTTTCCCAGCTCTCGGGACACAAACGAAGAAAAAGGAATGGGAGTTTTTCTCCCCGGGATGGTTCTCTTCTCACAGTCCTGTTCCAGCTTTCTCCCTGTCTCTCACACTCACTCTGTGGGGAGAATTGCAGCAGATGGGGAATGTCTCCTAAAATAAAGCTCAGGTGACAACTCAAATAGTGCAACGCAGAGCAGACGATGGGCCATCTCAGCACGGCAAGGCAGGTACCAGGGAGGTGCTGCGCGAGGTATCAGAGCCCCTCAGCTTGGCCAAGTCCCACGTCGTCTTCCCCTTGGTGTGTCCTCAGGCAGCTTGGGGACGCAGCACGATGAGAGACCAGGGTAACAGCCCACCTTTGCCATAGGATCCTGGACAGCAAAGCCACCTCAGCCTGGGCTGCAAATGCCTGAATTTCGGGGAAGGGAGTGTATTGCAGAAGCTGATATCTGGGTCCACGAGATTCCCCCAGAAGCTAACCAGCATCACGCAGACCCATCCTCTCCCCTGGCAAGGCAGGGACTCAAACCAAAACTGCTTGCTAAGACCTTGCCCTAAGACATGACCTGGCACCTGCAAAGGCCATGCTGATACTAAGGGAGCTAGAGAGTTAATCTTAGAAACACAAGCCTGTTACAATGGTATGTAGTAGTGTGTAGTGCATGACCACATCTGGCATAAAAGTGATAACAAGACCCTTAAATCAAGGACGTTGCGCTCATTACCAGGGACTGCACTTCAAGGCAGGAACTCTTAAATCATTACCAAGGACCTTGTTAGGAGAACAGGACCTGAGACTGCTGTCAGTCAAGAAAAAGGATGATGAGAGCTAAAAGTTCAGCAAAAGGACATGGTGATGAAGAAGAGTGGAAGAAGTACAAGACCACCAGATGTCTCTGAAGACCCCCAAAAAGACTAAACTGGACATATGGAAATGGGAGTTGCCTATGATAATGAGTTCCGGGAAAATTGTTAATATGTTAATCATCTCTTGGCAGTCTTATGAATATGTATAAAACCTAAAAAATATAAGCCTGTAACTAACACAAGCACGGTATGCACGCTAGGTGGAAGGATCCCCCGTGCATCCAGCGCTGCTAATAAAGAATGCTGAATCACTGCTAAATTCGATGTTTAATTTCTTGGAATCAATGCAGTGCTTCTGGGGGAGGCGGCGGAGCCCCTGCGTCCCTAAAGCCCCCGAAGGGCTGTTCTGTGGAAGACCCCACAATTAGGCCTTTTGGATCACTGCCTAATCGGATCTCCCCTGCTGTGTGGGATGGCCCCGCACCAGGCAGCAATAGGGGGTTGCGGCTGGTGCGTGAGGTAACGGAGAAGGCACCCCGGATCTGGGCTGCTTTCGGGATCAAGCTCTCAGGTGAGGAGGACCGGGCCCTCTGCACCTCTCACAGCCCCTC
>NW_009596541.1:0-12012 GCF_000690535.1 Cariama cristata
GGAGCCGGCCCAGCCTTGAACGGTGACAGTGTGTGTACTCCAAGTGTCGGTACTGGATGATTTTGGGATTTTTCTGCTTCAACAATAGGCTTTTGATGTGCTTGGCTTGGTTTTGGTTTGTTTTGTGTCTGTGAATACCAAAGTAAACTTTGAGGTCAGTTTTAAACTCTGAGTATGGAAAACCAGAACCTAAGAATATTTGCTTACCCATTTGCCATTACAAAGCACCATGTAGACTTTCTGGTTAGAGGAGAATTGCAGTCAAGACAGTAAAACCAGTGCAACAAACTGATATTATTGGTTTAGCATTCACTTATAAAAAATACAATGCAGTATGAAGTAAGAGAGAACTGTCAGCTTGCTTTCCGTCACACCCTTTTCTGAAATACATATTAAAAAATGTAGATGTTTGTATTTCTGAAGTTCCATGATTTTGTGTTTAAATTAATAGAGATGGTATTAGTAAGCCCCAGTATTGTGATTCTAAAATAAAGCTTTAGTCCTGGAAATACAGAGGTTGGGCAGAAATGCATGAAACCTTACTTTATGCATTTTTTCAGAATATAAAAGTAGCTACAGGCTAGCTAGAGATACTTGTAGTGCTTTTAAATCAGTTGTATTGCTGTGCCTGTTTGTATTATGTAAATACTACATGCACAGCATACTGAGAAACAGCTTGATTAGTTTTGTTGAGATGATTATGTCTTTTGGAATGAGCTGTAGTGTCAGCTGCAGTGAAATGAGTTTTGCTTTATAAACAAAAAAACAGAAGCTCTTATTCCCATTTGTGACCAGAAGAAAAAAAATTGGTTTATGCTCCCCCTTTTGGTTTTTTCTGTCAAATTAGTGAGCCGTGTAATTCTCCATCTGCTTCTAATTGTCCTCATGTCATTGGTCATAATAGTTTGGTAGACTGGACAAGCTGAGGTGTAGAAAGCTTTGTAAATGGGTGAAACACTAATAATATGTAAGAAGAAATAGCAGCAGGTAAATTAATCTCCAGCATGCAGCTAGCAATTGGAAGAATACTGCTGTATCGGTAGAGGCTTTCAAAATGCTGTGGGTGTTTTTTTTCCCAAATCAGATAAGTGTTTTTATTGAGTAACAAACACATTTGTATTTGACAGAAATCTTTATTTCCTTGAGCAAATAATTCCTTTTGGATATCTTCCTTCTCTTTTCCTCTTAAGAGCAGGAGGCATATTTGAGACTAATTCCAGTCCAGTGGCTTAAGATGGACACATTATTTCAATGGGCGTAACATTTGAAGAAATGCTTTTTTATTACAAATGAAAATAATGCATGTTTTTGTGATCACTAATACTAAATTTATAGACTAAACCTGGAGTATAGTAGACTGGCATGGCCATGCGAATGTGCTCAGTTTAATGACTTCATAAAATTTAATCAACCGCCCCTCCCTTCCCGCAGCTGCTTCATTTGCTAATTAGGTTCCTAACGTCTGTCAGCAACTGGAGAGGTTTGAAATGATTTCCAGAGAATACCGCTTATTCAAACTCATGTTCAACCAAATTGGGAATTGCATTTTGTGAAGTCCAAATCTAAACCTGCAAGATATACAGAGTTCAATACCATTTTTTGCCTTGTAGTTACAGAAGTGTTTTAATCTGCAAATGTGTTACCTGTTGAGCAGCTGTCAGGGCCCATTTGGATCTCAAATTTACAGGATGATGTACAACAACATACTTTGTGATTTAATCTTTATTTCATGACCTCAGTAAGAAATACAACAAACACGACAAACAGGGCTCAGTCCCCTTTACTCAGAGTAATCTATCATGTGTATTCACTTATTCACCACTCAGGTCATAAGGTTGCATAATTTATAACCTGTAACTCCTAATCCATGCATTTAGGAGCAAAAAACCCCCCAAACTAGTTACCTAGCCGAGGGTGGGAGTGCTTATGCTTCCTTCTCTGTCATGGTGCTGGCATCCCCTGTATCATACTGGGAGCACGAAAGCCTCAGCTGTCCAGCTGCTGATGGATCCACTTCAAACTTTTTTTTTTGGTAAGCTGATGTTTTATACCTTCCAGCTTGGAGGTCTGGATTGTATCATTGCCGTAAGTTAGCAGATTCTGATGAAACTACCAAAGACGATGGCTGCAGGAGACAGCAACTTGCAGGGGATCATGGCTGCGTAATGGCTCTTTAGGTCTTTCTGGCCACCTGTCCTGCTGACCTGGTGCTCTCAGTGCTCCCAGCGTACATCAGGCTTTAGCATAAGCTGTGTTAGCCAAAATCTGAGCAGGATTTGAGTGCAACAGTCACAGTAGCACAGTTTTTCTCTCTTGGTAATACCTTAGATTTTTATTATGCTTTATGAAGTACTTATTTTTAAAGATTTGTTAGTACTGCTCTGTGAAAGGGGTTGTACATCTTGAAGTACTATATGAACATGGTGTTACTTGGCTTAAGAAAAGGAAACATCTGCAGGTATCTTAACATGCATATAATCCTCTATTCTTTTGACGTTTGTTATGCAATATATCAAATTCTAACATTCACTTGAATTGCTTCAATATTTGATGAATACACAGATGTAAGCTGTGGTGTGTAAATATATTACCTGTCAAAACACCACAATCTCCATTTTACATATGAACTTGATAAAAGACTGTTTTATTCATCCCTCTTAGCAGAACTACATTATTGACTCTTATTCTTTGCAACACTTCTTAATGTGGGAACAAAAAGAAACATTTAAACACACTGTTAGATTTTGGTAAGTAAGAAAATAGATTGAAAGTCCATTCTGATTTTCAGGAAGATCTATGCTGTACATGATGTGAATATTTAGGCACATTTCATCCCCACCAGCCTTCCACATTCATCGTTAGGTTTGATATGATTTTACCAGTGAATATATTTGAATTTTTTTCTGTCTTACAAATTTTATGTTCCTCTTGCTGTTTTCCTCTCAGTCATTGTTGGCTTCTGTTAGGGTGCAACATAAGGTCATTGCAGAAACTTAGGGAATAAGAAAATATGCTTTTTTAACTTAGAGAATGAATGCAGATATAAAAGCAATGGGTTGGCTGTCTTAATAAAAGAGTAGCTCTGAGAGAGCACGGCAGCGATGTATGTATATATGTCTATATCAGAAGTATGTCATGTACTTGTACTATGATTTCTATGAAAACGTCGGCTTCCATGTTGTAGAAACAGGAAAGAAGTCTGGTTTTAAAATTGAAAAGACAAAAAAGTTCTCAAGTTCCTATTGGTTTTAATACTACTGCACACTAGGACCTATTTCACAGCTCTCATCTGTTAGAAAACCAGTGAAATGAGTCTCTCCTTTTGGGCAATTTAAAATACCTGGTAAAGAGACTAATAAGAAACATAAAGACTCCATCTAGTTTATTAATGGCACATATTTTATTCCTCCCCAGGGTAACACCTACAGCTCTGGCATGATAGAACAAGATGTGAAGATAAAAGCATTAATAGTTAGTTCACATGTCAACCTTTGGGGCTGATCTTGCATCAAACAAAATGTTAAGCTTTTTTTTTTTTTAATAAATAATTTAAAAGAACTCCACGAGGAAAAGAGTTTTGACTGAAGTAAAACATCTCAAGGAATGATTAGTGCTTTTTTATTTTTGTTTTTTAACTACTGGCCTAGAAAATGAGGAATTGTGTTACGTTCAGATATTAAAATATCATCATAATATTGTTCATTGTTGATGCTTCTGCACATTGTTGATGTTGATGCATATATATTATATAGACATATAGTTAGATTTCCAAATCTGACTCAAAAATACATTTGCAACACTGATGCAAGAAACATCTGAACAAAAAGCACAATTGAATAATTTCTGCAGCAGTGTGCGAAAATTCAGTGTTTCACTAATTAATTAAGAAAATGAGAAGGAAAAGCAGTTCCAAGTAATTATTTTTAATTAATTGTTCCTGCCTGTTGCTACAGAGGACAAGGGACATACTGCTTTTTTTTGCACAGAAGACATGTGTAAGCCATTCAGGTCCTGCAGCATTAAATTGTGGCTTAACACATCTTGATAGGACAAGTCATAAGAAGTTATCTGCCAACAGGGAGCACACAACTGGATGTATTCTCGGTCTTAATTTCTCCTCTTGTTGACACAGCTTTCATTAAACCAGCTAATTCTGCTTTGTTTTATTAGGTGGGTTTTTTTCAGAGCAGTTTTACTGCTTGTATTTTTAAAATTAGTCAGCCCCTGTGGAGGTTGAGGCTGGCCATGTCCTGCTTTGGTCCTTCAGTTTCCAGCGCACTGCTGCTATCCCATCTACATTGTGGGTAAAAAGGTGGTTAAGTAAGGGGAAAGAAAAGCTAAATTTGTTTTCCCCTCTACACTTCTGTAAATCTGTGGCAGCTTTAGACAGCCGGACATACCTCATATTCGTATATACTGGAGGATTGTTTGTGGGCAGCTGAGCCCCACACAGCTGCTTACTCACTCCTCCCCGGTGGGATGGGGGAAGAGAATCAGAAAGGTGAAAGTGAGAGAACTTGTGGGTTGAGATAAAGACAGTTTAGTCGGGAAAGCAAAACAAGGAATTTGTTCAGCACTTCCCATGGGCAGGCAGGTGTTCAGCCATCTCCAGGAAAGCAGGACTCCAT
Organism: Cariama cristata; assembly: GCF_000690535.1. Taxonomy (NCBI): domain Eukaryota; kingdom Metazoa; phylum Chordata; class Aves; order Cariamiformes; family Cariamidae; genus Cariama; species Cariama cristata. Next base: position 4,629 of record NW_009596541.1, read on the forward strand.
CACACGTAACCGTTACTTGGGAAGACAAATGCTCTAAGGCCAAACGTCCTCTCCTTCCTTCTTCTTCCCCCAGCTTTATATGGTGAGCATGACACCATATGGTATGAGATATCCCTCTTGTCAGTTGGGGTCAGCTGTCCCAGCTGTGTCCCCTCCCAGCTTCTTGTGCACCCCCAGCCTCCTCGCTGGTGGGGTGGGGTGAGAAGCAGAGAAGACCTTGATGCTGTGTGTATGCTGCTCAGCAATAGCTAAAACATCAATGTGCCATCAACACTGTTTTGGTCACAAATCCAAAACATAGCCCCTTACAAGCTACTATGAAGAAAATTAACTCTATCCCAGCCAAAACCAGTAGAAAGGTCAAAAAAGAAAAGCAGTTTCTTAGCACTGTAGAATGGTGAATGTGGATTGCTGGAAAATGAAACAGAGCTAGGGATTTTTACATGAATTTTACACAGATGAAAGCATATCCAGTCTTACACAGATGAGAGAATTTTGAACGCCACGTTGGTCTGCAGCTTGCAAAGGACTTAGATGAATTACCAACCAAATTATTGAAATTCAAACTCAGAAGTGGATATACACTGACTAGCACCATTTTCAGTAGTTCCCCATTTCCTAGAATGCTTTCTTTGCATAAAAATTGTATTAGAAGAACACTTTGTTGTAAGTACTCTTCATCATCCTCTCTTTCAACCTAAGAATTACATTATAACTGTGATTCTAAACCATGTATTGGGTCACCCCTAACTAAATATATTCCAACTTGTGACAAATACTGTCATCTTTATGTCCTAAGGAGGAGTAATTAAAGACTCTTGAGCTATAAGATGTATAGTTGCCAGTAAGTAAAGTGTCAGCATGGGAATCTTTGGCATACTGCAGGTGTATAGTCCATATAATTTTCCTAAAGCTATTGCTGTTCTGCCAGTCATGAGTTTGATCATTTGAGAATTGGAGGGTTTGATACTGGCATGGCACGTAGCACTTAGGGAATATGCTACTTTCAAGAAGGGCTGGTTTGCTAGGTTTATGGGCTGATAGTCTTACGGGTTTTCGTCAGGAATAAAATTGCACATACTTTTATTTTCTAGGATAGTATGGGTTCTTTTTTATGCTATTTCAGATTGATATTGTTGATGAAGCTTTACTCAGTATGAGTTAGGATTTTTACAGATTTTACAATACATCAGGTTTCATGCTTGATTTTTTTTCAGGGTTTTGGTATTGAAGTTTTATACTATTTAAATCTGTGTTCTAGGTAAAAGGAAAGGAAAACAATGGGAATATGCAATATATTTATTGAAATATTTCTTTCTAAAAGTTCCTCAGATGCAAGGCAATATATAGACAGAAACACTTATAATCAGCTTGGAAGAAAGTAAGCAACCTAAACTTTTTGACCATAGGTTCCTGTAGATTGAAATGACACTTTGCAGATTTTAAATAGTATGAAAATGAAGCTTGTTTCTGGAGAGAGTGCTACAGGTGTTTAGTGTTTATAACAGTGCAATTAGGCTTCTGGGTATTTTTGAGATACTGAGAGCCCACTGCTAGCAGTTTCAGTGAAAGTGGGCAGTGCTGGAGCTGTCCTCATCTTTTGAAAGTTCCTGGGTGTTAATTCTCGGAAGAAAGGATCCCAAATGACCCATTGTCCTGGTCTGGCTAAACCAGGACTAGTTCTCCTTTTAGTAGTTTTTCTTTCAGTTAAAGAAAACTGAAAGAAAAGCAGTTTCTTCCTGCCTCCAATCACGGTCCGTGCATTCCTGGTTCAGGTTCCTGTTGGCTGTGAAGTCCGGTCTGGGACATCCATGTGCCTGCCCTGTGGCGACAGCAGCACAAGCAGCTGCAGCCAGCAATTCCCCGACCATCATCGGGAAGTTCAGTGTATTGGTTTTGTATATTTTTCCTTTATTTCTATTATTAGTGGTATTAGTGTTAATATTATTATACTCTTTTTCACTGTTATGGTTTTATTAAAGTAGTTTTAATTTCCAGCCTGTAAGTCTCTCTCCCTTTTCCTCTTTCTTTCCCCTCCCAGGGGAGGAAGGTGTTAATAAAGAGCATCTGCCATCTGCTTTAAGAACCAGACCAGCCTTAAGCTGGAACACCCATTCAGGATGGTTCAATCCCTTTATTGCCAGTTCTAGCTGCAGATCACCACTTTCCTTGCCACTTTGACTTTTCAGATCCAACTGAATGAAGAATGATACTGCCCTGTTTTTTCTGCTTTTGTCTATCTTATAGGACCTCTGAGTCATCACCTTCTCAGAAACTCTTCTCTCTTATAACAGTTGAATTTAAAAAAATTCAATTAAATACTAAGGAGAGACAGCAGCAATAAATACAAAGAAGAAAGCTTTTTTACTAAAGGAGGTTTTCTATAAAAAGACATTGACTACTGGGATGTTGTGTGTCGATGAAGTCTTCCATAGCCCAGCTGGACCCAGAGTTGTTACTGTGCATGAGGAAAAGGATCTGGCAAAAGTTGGAGAGAAAGTCACAGTAGAGAAGTCAAACTTTGCCTGAAATGTCATCAGGAGCACATGTTTTGCTCTGATCCTGAAGTAGATCTGTTGACATTATGTGGTTCATATCCTGATCTTTCCTTATGATGTCTTTTTTTCTGATAGCTAATGGTCATGGTTAACATTTCCTAAACTGTCTTTTATGTTCATCTTACGATGTTTCTTAAAAAGCGTGTCTAATTCTTAAGATAAAAACTAACGTGTCTTGCAGATACTGAGAAGCAGTGGTAACTGCTCATGTTCCACCACTTGTAACAGATAAGTTGAGCAAAGTGATGGGGTTTGTATCTGTCCTTATATAGGTATTTGCAGTTCTGGTTTTCAACAGGCAGTTCCAAGTTTTTGATATGAATCCTATGTCCATATTGTGTCTGTCTTTTGGGGCTTTGAGGGTTCTTTTTGGTTTTTGTAAGTAAAATTTTGCATTGCCTTTTTGCAGGACCCAGCTAAGATTCTGAACACAAATAGCAGCAGCAGCAGTAGTAACAGTTTTTCAAAGACCCACAAGTTAACAAAGGAGCACAAGGAAAAAGCTTCTAAAGACTCAAAAGAACATAAAAGTGCCTTCAAAGAACCTTCCAGGGAACACAACAAATCTTCCAAAGAATCCTCTAAGAAACCCAAAGAGAACAAGCCTCTAAAAGATGAAAAAATAGTTCCTAAGATGGCCTTCAAGGAACCCAAACCCATGTCCAAGGAGCCAAAATCTGAAAACACCTCCATCCTTACCATAACAGGTGGGCAGCAGCAAGAAAAGAAGACCCCCACAAAAAGGCCCTCTGTTCTGGACTCTGATGAACCTTCTGCAAAAAAAAGAAAAAAAAGTGGCTCGGATTCATTATTTAAAAGCTTTTCTAGTGCCCCACCACTGATTCTTACTTGTTCGGCTGACAAAAAGCAGACAAAGGATAGATCTCAACTCAAGGTGGGGAGAGTCAAAATTGAAAATGATGCACTGGAAAGGAAGTCACTGACTCTGCCACCGTTTGATGATATTGTAGATCCTAGTGATTCTGACATGGAGGAAAACTTGTCCTCCAAATCTGAAGTAAGTGATGTTTGGTTTTGCTTCATATGTGTTGAGTATTCCCAGTCTGTGGGATTGTGCACCATATTTGTATTTTCCCCTTCCTTTCTCCTGTATACTGGCAGATTGTTCAAACTGAAGGATGTTGACTGCCAGCTGTTCAAACTTATGCATGTTCTAGTTGAATTGTATTGCCTATTCAAGTCTACTCAATTTGTAAATCTGTCAACATTATGATGAATAAGCATATGGGAGATGGCTATAAATAATATTGCTCTTTTGATTTTGTTCTTCTGAATGTCATGCTTCTTGTGAGAGAAAAGGATATTGATTTAAATGCTTGTATTTTACACCCTAAGTCTTTGTTTTCAGGCGTCAGAGAATTCAGTAAATTTAGGAAAGGGTTGCAGTAAATCAGGGTGTTATTTTTCTTCTAAAAAGGGCAGTTCTGTGAATGATGCCAGTTTTGTGGAGCAGGAGTTCATAGAATCCTTGCTCTGGTGAGAAGAATCTGTCTGAAGGAACAGGCTTACTCAAGAAGAAAGACTCATTTTATGGCAGTTTGCTTTCCTGAAAATATTTGTCTGCCATCCCTGCCTGAAAATATTTGTCTACCATGCCTGCTCATCTGTTTCAAGCATCGTTTGCTCTTGATAATTAGGATTTTAATCATTTTCCTAGCAGACTACAGTTTTCAGAAGCATCTTTAATGGAGAGATGAGAAGGAAAGAGGTTGGAAGAGAGAGCTTGTTGGATGCCTTTGTTTGTGCTTGTGGTAGTGTGCATGGTAGAGAGGAAGTCTTTCCAGCCATACCTGTTCAGTTCTCTCATTTTTCTGTTCTCTGTTGTGTGCCTCTGTTACTGCCATGAAATTTGTAGCCCTGCTTGCCCTCTCTGGAACAGACAATAAATACCCTGCTGTGGGGAGGTGTCAACATTAGGTTTTTACTTCATAGAAATTTGCCACAAGGGAGAAAGTAATTTATTTCTGCACTGACCTTTTTATGACTGGTCCCTTAGGGCATGCAAGGGCTGTAAAATTCAGAAGATGTGGAACAGGACAGGCTCTGCTTTATGGCATCATACTGGTGATACTGTGGTTGGGGTGGCATTCTCATTCTGGCTTAGAACTTATGCCTTTGTCTTTAAACCTGAAAATGTTCACACTGGTCAGCTTTGGTGTGAATTAATTTTTTGATGTCTTCAAAAGAAGGTGAATCTTCTGTTTTAATTTACATCAGTAACCTTAAGACTCACTACCTACCCTCAGTATAGCTAGCTAATTGGAATAGATTTTACATTTAGATTTCCTTTTCATTTAAGTAGGTGCCATGTAGTGGCACATACACTTATACTGGCAGAGGCAGTTCTCAATTTTTCTTCAAAGACAAAAAAATTCAGAGGGGCAACTGCAATGTAACTGGAATTTTACAAAGGCAGGAACTACAGAAGTGTATGCTGCGTACCAACTTGCAGATAACTGATATGTGAAGGATATCGATGGTGCTTAAAACCAATCCTTTTTAATTGTTGACATGTGTTTCCCTCTGTTGTTTTGCAGTCTCTCACCCATTACCAATGGTATAGTGGGTGGACACTTGTGTTTTTCATAGGATGACACAAATCCACTTGCACAGCTGTTTGTCACCCATTTGCAGTTGTCCTGCAGTACCTAAGGAATTCCTTAATTCTGTACTAAAGCAAAAAAGCAGATTCAGAGTTTTCTAGTTCTATGAGCCACTGTTACTGAGAGGGTAAACTGCTGGAGTCTGCTCAAAGAGAAGTATGTCCTGCTGGTCTGGGCTCTGATGTATTTTAATGTTGATGTCCTGGATCAGGGAACAGATAGGTCTTCAGTAGGAGGGCCAGTACAGTCCACATTTGTATGGATGAAGAGGATGTGTGCCACTTTGGGACTGTGCTCATTAATAAATCAGACTGAGTATGTCTCCAGTCAATGACTGGATACTGTTTAGAAAGTCAATAATACGCTTATTTTTAGAAAAGGTATCTAGAAAACCTGGAATAATTCCCTAAGGTGCCTGTGGAGTCACACCATTGTTAGGGCTGTGGGAGAAAGAGCTGGGCAGCCTGGTTAATGAGTGTCTGCAGAACTTCACGAAGATTCATTCCTTCTACACTTCATTAGTTTTAACCAGGGAGTCTAATGAAAGGTGACTGAGCAGTGTAATAGAGGTAATTCTGTATGTTGGAAAAAGTAGTTTGAACTTTTTGTATGTGTTGCTGAGTTTCTAAGCATTTCAGGAAAAAGAGGAGATTTTACAGCTAGGGTGAAGGATATATATAAAGGGTATATCCTGTAAATGTAATCACGTAAAAAAAAAAGTGAGAAGTTGCAGTGTTAAATGGAGAGTAATAAAGTGAAAATATGATAATACTTTTGCTATACAGGAATGATTATTTCAGGTCTATTAATGCTTCATGATACTAACCAACATAGTTGCCTGAAGCTGGGAAGATACTTCTTCAGTGGCATGTTCTAGCATAATAATATGCTATAAAATTCAGTGAAATGTTATTTCTTACTTTGGTACAGTAACAGTGGTAAGTATTGTAGCATTGGTAAACAAAGAATGTGTCATTATTTAGAAGTATATTAGGTAGTAAAATATCCAGGATTTATTTCTAAAGTGGCTTTAAAAAAGCAAAACCATAAAACCCAACTCAGCATATTTGGGTTAAATATAACAAGTCAGATTAAAAATCAATATCTAAAAGAAAATTCTTAGGATACCACAAAAATACTAACTTTGGGTCAAGTGCATTTTTTCTAGTTTAAGTTACATTTATGACATAGTGTAAACGTAATACTGTATGAATTGTTGTAATAAAATCATGAATAACTTTGCTAAAAATTTTGTGAGGACAGTATTTTCTTCACTCCATGGAGTAAGAGATGTTCTCATTCACAAACACATATGTCCCAAAATGGTGACTGTTTGCTTTCTTGGTATTAGCTGATATGCATCACTATGCATATCAAATACAAAAAATTTGTAATAAAAGGTGTAATGTAACAGAGCTGTCTGTATCTGCTCTGTACCTAAGGTTATATTACTTCACCTAGAATTGTTTTAGTTGTGCTTCTATATTGTACAGAGAATTCGGTGTGTCAGTAGATGCACAAAAACGAGTAGTTTCTGTGTGCATTTCTTCAAAAAAAAAAAGTTTGGGGGAGGTTAGAGATCTTTATTTCAGAGCTTTTGGAGGAATCTTCCCTTGGCAAATATTCATTGCTTCTGAATTTTGCCCATTAACTCATTTTTTTATATGTGAGAAGCAAGCTAAGAAGTGGGACTTCAGCAAACAGTGCTGGCACTATCTCTGGAAATTTGTCCAAGCCGCCACGTAGTAGAAGTAGGTGAACTCGTACTGCTTTTATCAGACATATTCACCAGAAGGTACAACTTCCTGCAAAAGTAAGTTTCTTCCTATTGCTGGTCAGACCCAAGACTGTTTTGAGAGCTAGTTGATCCATGATCATTTCTCAGTTGCAAAGGCTAGGTTCGGGTTTTTAAATTAAGGGTGGCGTTCTGAGAAGTCCTCGTGGTAAAGGAAGCTGGCAAGCATGATTAAACAGAGGTACTGTTTCACTGGGTAGGTGCTACAGGAAGGCAATGCGGCTGCTCCCTTGATTTTTCAGATACAGCCCATGTTCAGTGACTCGAGGTGAGGTGTATCCCTTCAATTAAGGTGCTTTAATTTCATACAGAAGAGCAGGGTGTATGTCCTGGTTTGGCTAAAACAGGACTATTTCTCTTTTTAGGAGTTTTTCTTCCGTTAAGTTTCTTCTACGTAACTGCACTTT
>NW_009596542.1:0-15411 GCF_000690535.1 Cariama cristata
TTCTCACAGAAGCCACCCCTGTATTCCCCCCCCCCAGTACCAAAACCTGGCCATGCAAACCCAATGCAACAGTCTGTGCTTCTGTAAGAGTACAATTTATTAATTCTTTAATATGTTTTGTTTTGTCATTATACTGATAATATTTATTACATGCAGCAGCTGACATGATCTTCTGTAGCTTTTTCTACAACCACCATCATTTTGCTTTTGCTCTTAGAATCTGTTGTGTAGGTGGAGCTTGTTTCCAAAACATTGTCCTTTTAATACAGCTAAGTGCAATGTTATACATTCAGAGAAAAGGAAGATGAAGATTGGAGGGAGATTCAGAGGACAGATATACTGTAAAGCTGTGAAAATATAGTGGATATGTGGTTGCATATGAGTTTGCAGGTGGCATGATGGAAGAAAGGGCTGTCTATGATTTGGGAATAAATAATGGGAAAAGTAATTAAAAGTAGTCAGGTGAGAGTCTGGTGCACAGTTCTGGTGAGGTTAATAGGAAACTAATTCTTAATTCCACACTTCAGAAAATTTCAGAAATTGGAGAGGGAAAATTGGAATATAAAAATATAGGTCCTGAGAAGATACCTCACAGTGAGACATTTAAAGAGTCTGGTTTATTCACTTTAATAAAGAGGGAGGTCAAACACCTTGATCACAGACCCTAGTACTGGGCAGAAAATAGTAGATACTAATAGGTAATTTAATCTAACAGAGAAAGGTGTAACAGGAGCAAAACGACTCAAAGCGTAAGGCAAGAGATATTCCAATTAAAAATAAAGCACAAATCCTTCTTAAAGAACACCATAAATCGATAGAACCAAACCTTAAGAGGAATGGTGGCTTTTCTATCTCTGCATGTCTTCAAATAAATACCTCATGCTTGAGCTAGAAAGGTATTTTAGCAAAACACAAAACTGTTGGGCTTGATACAGGGGAAGCTGAATGAAACTTAGTGACCTATGATTTACAAAAGGTCAGACTAGACTATCTAATAGTCCCTTGTGGCCTCATGAGCTATGAATCTATGAATAAATCTATGAAAATGCTGAGTTGACTCACCCACTTCCTTGCAGAAATCCATTTTCTCCTTGTCTCTAAGAAAAGCCAGGTTCTCCAGTGCTTTGAGGGTAAATTTCTGCACTGGTCAAAGGTGACTGGGAAGTCATGGGATGTGTTGGTGCTTAGTACATATTAACCTGTCATCTTGCATTGATTTTACACTGGCTAGTTGTGTCGAATATCTATGCTGGTAGTTGGTATGGTTCTAGCAGCTTTTGGTTAAAACGCTAATTATGATAGCCATTTCCCCTTCTTACATGATGACTGGGATTGCGTATTTTCCTTTTGCCTCCGTTCTGTAGGCCGCTCTGTGGTCTCTATCCCTCTTTGAAAGTTGGTAGCAGAGCAGATGTGTAGGAGCTGTCTATTTTTGACCTTATCAGAAGAAACTGTGTTGATTTTAATGTCTGAAGAGAAAAACAGATGATAGTCTGATGGATTAAATCCATCCAAGGCAAACCCCTAATGTCTCTGAGGATTCTGAGATAGGAAAAATAACAAATCTTTATAAGTAGAAAAATGGGCAAGATAAAATAAAACAGAAATCTAACTTAATTCCAGACCATGACATCCTACATAGGTGTTTAGGGCAGAAAAGTAGAACTCCTCGAGCAGATGATTTCTAGGGAATATGGTTAAAAAGATAAAAATAGTGACAAGTTTTAAACAGAGAGCTCTATAAAGTCAAAAAGGGAGTGAAGCTGGGTGAGAAGGCAGCACTTCTGGGATAAATAGGCTGCTCTGTACTTTGACCAGGAGGGCATCTTTTCATTTCCAACAAGAATTTGGTTGTTGTCCTCAGTGGAAATAGTGAAAGACGGCAGCACCTAAAATCTGCTATTTTCTCTCAGGATGAATCCTTTCCTGGTTCATGAGGGGCAGGCAGTTGATTTGGAGAGATATTGTTTATATATCTATGAGCTGGCTTTGGTGTATGGGGGGTTTTTGGCAGGTTTCTGTGTAAATTTTACAGCAGTGGATTGCAGTTCATTCAGTAAAGAAATAATAAAGTGAAAATCATATCACTAGGAAAAAAGTTTTTTGTATACCATGATTATGAATTTGTATTTAAGATTTTAACACCTCTGTATATCTGTACATATATATACATTTATTTATCTCTATATTATGACCAGTTCCAGTCCCCCAGAGTGGTTTTTTTATACCCCAAAATATCTTCTTTTGCTATTAGGGAAGATTAGTTAGGAAAAGAGGGAGATGTTAATCCAGTAAAGGTCACATCATCTTGATTACAGCCAGCCAGTAAAGCAGAATTCTTATCTCTAGCAAAAGGGAATGGTACAAACCTGAAAAGTTTTTATCTCATTTTATTAAAAAAATAAGAAGATTTCCATTTGTTTACTATTAATCCCTAGAAATCTTCACAGTTCATTTTAATGCCATGCTAACTAAATGGGATTAATTTGACAATGCCCACCCTTGAACCTCCAAACTCAGGATTTTGCAAAGTAAAACAATTGTTTCTTTTGTCCTCCACCTTTCCTTTCTTGAAATGTGTTTTCTGAGCATTTCTCTACAGGCAACCTGAAATTTCATTTCCTTGCAAATTTCTGCATCCTATAGTTAGGTAATTGTATTGTATTATTTATCAGGAGCCAACTGTCTGTTCACACTCTGCAATGTAGACAAAGACATGTGTCCTGCCCTGAGGAGCTTTTAGGCTAATTCAGAAAGTCTTATACCATGAATGGTATACATCTTTAAGATAAAATTGTCAGGTCTGATATTGTGATTCATCTCAAACAACACTTACAAGGTTAGTATTGTTGATTTCAAGTGTACTACTTGTATGAGTAAATTGTAAAGTACAAAAGTGCATGCAAAGTAAGTTCTTAAAGTGCTGATTTTAAAATGTGACATGCAATGACTGTATTACATTTGATAAATGAATGATTCCAGAATGCTTGGAAAAAATATGCTACAAAGAATGAAAAGGAAATATTCATCTCACAAAGGCCATCTTGCTATAACAGGAAAATGGTGAAAAATCAGAACTTTGGATTTTTTATGAAACCAAAATATCCCCCTTCTGACTGTTTTTCATATTTTGAAATGACTGATTAATTCAGACATCTTGAATTATCAGCATCAAAACATAGTTAAGACACTTCTGGTGGAAAATTAAAAATTAAATTCCTTCAGGTTTATTTTGAGTTTGGAAGTCGGAAGCTGACAGGTAGCCATTTTGTCTTACAAAGTCACTGAATTACAGGGGTGAGAGTGAGAAGGGTGCAGGAATTTGTCTCTTGCACACAATGATATGGAGTAATGTCCCTTAGAGATGAGATGAAGAAGCACAGAAAAGCAAGGAAGGCGGTGATTGAATGTGGAAAGGGAAGGAACCCTCCTCTTGCCCATCAGGCAGCATTCTACTACACACAAGCCTTTTGCAGTGGTTCACAGGGCACCCAGACAGCAGCAACATCCCGTTGTTTCAGTGACTGCCGTGTATCTAAGGGGAAAGACAAACAGGATTAGCAGCCTTTGGGCTTGTGTAACAAAGCACAACTCACGTTGGAGAGGGTTGCCACTGCTTCCTGCCCCACCTCTCATTAGTTTTCCATCATCCAGTGTTCTTTGTGATACACTGAGATCACACGCTGCAACCCAGCAAAGTGCTGGGATACAAAATCTAGTACTGAATGAGCTATCTCCAACACTGGAAAAAGTATAGCAGGAGCACTGCGGCAGAAATATTAGGCTAAATGGCATTGTTAATAAGAGGGATGAAGTGCTTTGCTGCGATGCTGTGGTACCTTACACACAGATTGTGGTTCAGACTTTTTACTTCCCCAGCTGTTCAGGCCATGTTATACTGTGCTTGCCATGGTATCGCAGAGCTCTGATCCCTCTTTCCAGCAAAATGGGGGAGTCTTGGGCTTCACCAGCTCAGACTAAGGTGACACAGCATCTGAAGCAGGAGCATCTCATGGGAAGCAGACCTGGAGCACAGTCACTTTGGTTTCAGTGGCCTTCGCTCCCAGCTGTCTGTAGGATGTTTGTGACAATATTTTTGCTTGTTCTGAAAAGGTTTCACTAAGTTATTTTGGCTTAGCTTGAATCCTGGAGAGAATTGGTGCAGTCGCTTTTGGCCCTTGAACAAACTCAGTGCATCTTTGGTTTTTCTCCTGAGCTAATTTTTTACAATGTTTATTCTGGACTTGCCTTTCATGTGTTTTAGCATATCTGTTACACCTAGGTAACAGATCACAAACCTTCATTACCTTCATTTAAAGAACTCATGTATGACACACATTTGTTCCCATCATCCTCAGCCATGAAAAAATGCGGTAGTGATGGCAAAGTTAAATACACCATGGGAGCACTACCTGGTTCCTCAGTAGATTTCCTGTTAAAAAAACATGGGGTTTGGAGATAAAGGTCGTGATTTTTTTTTCCAGTGTGATCTTTCAGGTTAATGGAAGTGTCCTTTCCAAAAGTACAGCTCAATGGGTGGCTAGCCTACACCAGAGCTTGCCGCTGTGATGGTTTAAAGAGGCAAATTTCTGTTGACTATCTGAGGATCACTCAACTCCTTTTTGTTTCTTTTCTCCCTCTTTGAAACTATCTGCTGCACCAAGGCAGCTGTACCACATATACCTTTCCTTTTAATTTACTGGGTCTACTGCACCTTAATTTCCCAGATTTTGCCCTGAAAACTTCCTACCAGAGCATTTCTACCTAACCAGTTTCCACTAGAGGTAACCTGCAGGCCAGTCCATAAAACAAGGCTGCTACTGCCCAACTTCATGCAGCCCATTCTCAGGATCACTGTTGTAACTCAGGCTGTGGCTGGAAAAGTAAGGTATGGACATTGTTGCTGGAATTGGCATCAGGATTAAAAAACACCTTTTGCAGTGTACTGCTACTTTACGGCTTTACTGCACCTTTTCCTGTGCAGAAGGGAAAGGGCAAGTTTTGGACCGGGAAAGTGACTGAAATGCATAATTTCTGTCTCACAAACAGTACTAAATATCAGTCCAGCACTGCAGTGGGGGGAACAGAAAAACAATCCCTGTCTGCTATGCCGAGAGAATCTCTCTTAAGTGCTTTCACTTCCTATATTGCTTTCACTAAACATGCTCTTTGCTCTGATTCAGGGCTTCAGCCAGGCACGTTTCAAACAAACAAATTAATAAGCTCTCCCTCATGAGGACAGACTGACTTCAAGTGTGACTTCAAGTGGCTACGCTGAAGCAATTTTAAATGATGCATACTCATCTGAACAAAAAGTAAATAAAAACAAGGCAGCATGAGAGAGTAGTGGAAATGTCCCAGCACTAAGTCAAAATAAAATTGGAACTAAAGGTACAATGCTGGAAAGAAACAAAGGGGGGGAGGAGGGGGGGGAGAGAAAAAAAAAAAACCAACACCTCAGAATAAAACACTGAAGTCAGAAATTGAAATGGAAACACTGAAACAAGATGAGAAAAGTGAAACAAAAAGCCACAATCTCTGTGGGCTCATAGAGCCATAAAAAAACAGAGAAGTGAAAATGTGCCTATTTTTAATCATGCCAAAAGCTTTTTAGCCAGAGGTTTGACAAATTTATCTTTTTTCAGATGAATTCTTGTAGTTTTTTACAAACACAAATTGAAAAGGCTGCTTAATGTTAATTAGGAAACAGGCTGCAGAATAAAACATGAGAAAGCAAAAAGTCAAAGATGGGATGAAGGAACAAAAGAGGAAACTTTGAAAGGAAACTGGAAGGAATGTGGACACTTCAAGGTATGCAGCTAACAGAGTGCCAGGCAGATATCATTTGGTTTGTGTTGAAAGAGCTGTTGTAGAGACCAGATTCAGCATGGAAGCAGCCCTACATCTAGAGTAAAAGCCCCTACTTGTGTTATTTGGACATAATGACCTGGGCACAATGTGGGCATGTCATGTAGTGCACCACTTGGCTCTGATGTTTGAGTCAAGAGTAGCTAAGAAAATATTTTTCTGCATGCCTAATAGGATACGTGGGTGGTTATAAAGTCTGACATACAGCAAACTATGTCATGGGCAAGACAGAACGGAGAAGCTTCCAGTATTCAAAGATTTTAGCAACAGTCATGGTAAAGAATGTAAAGGTATTAGAAATGTTATACAAACAACCACGGCTTTGTTGTAGCATATTATGTTGTCTGCAATCCATCACTTTAATACAGACATTTGCTTTTCAGTCTGGAAACAGAGAACCACTAGTATTTGTTATATGCATTCAGCATCCTGAAGAAATAATCTCTTTTGTGTCTGATATAGCACTTGTTCTCTTCACTATTAAAGTATATGTGCATGGGTGAAAAGAGAAGAGAGGAGTCAAATATGACACTGGTTTCACAGGAGGCGTGGGAGATTTGTCTTTGCTCGTGAAGAGGTAGACAGATTTTATTGTACCCTTTTCACATAGATTACCAAACACAGTTTGTGAGAATGCTTACAAGATAACCATGTAAAATAATTGTATATCAAGTCTATCAGAGTTATATTCTGAATTATGTCACAGTTTTGAACTGTTGTTTTATGTTAAAATCTAAGTAGTGAAATGAACATTTAAGGAACTCTTTAAAATCTTTTCAGAGTGCTAGCTTCTGTATACCATAGATTTAGATATTATAATATAGATGCAAAACTTCTACCTTCAAAATGTACTTATGCAAATCCCACCGAATAGGGAAATGAGTACACAGAGATACAGAGTAGAAGCACAGAGATGTGGCAGAGGATGGACGTAAAAATGTTGTAAGTGCCACATCTAAAAACCAGGCTTCAGCCCCAGGGCAAATCTTGCTTCGTACGTGTAATACAGTGCAATGTATTATTTCTGCCCTGTTCAAAAGTGGTCAACTCTAATCATGAGTATGGTTAGTGGAAGTAAGCTGTTCACGATTTTTTGTCTTTTTGCCCCTCTTTCCTTTTGTTCATTGCTTCAGGGAAACCTGAAAGAGCGTGTTTCACGGTAGGTCTTCCCCAGTATTAAAAACTGTTCACATAGTTTCCCAAATACAGTGCACCCTGGCACATTTGCCTGCAGCAAAACCACACCCCACTTGTATAAAAACAAGGGCTGACCTGAGAGAGGGTTCAGTGAAAGAGGAAAGGAGAAGTTGGTTGCCCATGATGTTTGCTGGAGATGCCGTTACCCATCACAGGCACGAGCTGTCGGCCTTCACGTTTTCTGGTTCCAGTGCTCGGACGGCGGAGGGAGCACAGGGCAGGGGGAGCAGGGACACGGCATCGCTCCTCAGGGTGGGAAAACCCCCTGTGCTACTGGCAATTGGGAAGAGTAGGGGTAGTTCTGCCCCAGGGCAACCCAACCTTCCCCTTTGCCTCAGTCTCTCTCCCTGCATTTTCTCCTGCTTGCTTATTTTCCAGTTACGACTACACACAGGACTCGGAATTTTTAAGGCAGTTAAGATGTTTAGTTCTCCAACTGTTTTATTTTCTTTTTAATCTTTTAATTTCCTTTATGTCTCTCTTCATCTCCCTGTTCCTTCTGCGCTATAGCACTGCTGAACTTTAATAAAGCAATGCTGGATCTAAGTCTCGACAGTTATATTCAGATTATGAACACCCAGTCAAAATTTTTGCTGGGAATTGATAGGTTGGTTAACCCAAAAATTGAGATAATCTTTAGTACCTCTAAAAGTAGATATTTGAAATCTGTTTCTACCCAATCTACTGTATAATGGAATGGGCTGAACTGGTACCTTTTTCTTTCCACACCTATTCGTATTGCAATTGTTCTCTCAGAAAGTGATTTGTTTTGTGCTGCTTTCCATTCACATCACGACCCAATCAAACCGCGGAATATAGGAAAGATCAAAGTAGTACAGCATACTCGCCTACAGTAATTCACAGAATATATGAGGCATTAAAATTTTCATTCCTCATTCTCGTAAGAAAGACTATAAAGGTAACAGAAAATGATGCAGAATATGAATCTGTTCTTGAGACAATGATTGTATCAAGAATGGGAAACTGTATAAACCAACAGACCCTTTCTTGTCACTGTCTTTATCACACAGAATGCAGCCCTTGCTTGTGTCGTTCACACTTTTATTTCCTTTTCATATTCTCCTGGTGTATTTTTCTTAAACAGAAAGCACAATTGAAGAAAAAATCTAACACACCTTTGCAGAGGGTAATAATTTCCCCTCTTGAAATGTCTGGTTTTACTTAGAGAAATTCTGCCTGGTACATAATAGAAAAGAGGTGGACAAGAAGGATAAAAGTTGTAATGAAAATGGTTTAACACACAGTCTCGATCTGAACTACACCTACAGACCGGGTCTTAAAATGCAAAAAGAGTCTGGAATTGGAAATAAATGGAAATAGTCAATGAAAATTAAAGTCTGGTAACACTTCACAAAGACATGTTCTGCAAGATCTAAATGGCATGTTGGAAAATATGTACAAATATGAAGGTAAACCTAAGAAAGTCTTCACAAAATTGTTTTGTAATAGATTTTTTAACTGTGTCATTGCTTTTCTCTCTCTTTTTTTTTTTTTTTTAATTTTAATTTGAATATGAAAAGCAGATGTCATATTCCAGGGATTTGTTCCAAGGCCCACTTGAGTTCCTGGAAGCTTTTCATTCATTGCAGGAGATTCTGGCTTACAGAGGAATTATACAGAACTGTGACAAAAGAACAGCAGACCACTGGATCATGAGCTGGCTATGACATTTCAGCTCCATGCCACCAGCACTTGAAATGCAACACCGCACATTAGCACTGTGCTTTAGAGATTGCTCTTGTAAAGCCCGGAACAATTTGGCCCTCATTATACCAACCACTTTAACACATGCTTACCTTTATCTTCAAGGTCCCGTTCAGTCACGACTGATGTTTTAAAATCATATCAACCTCCACTGTGAGATCTGGTCACTGTTGTTGTGGTCTATCGGTCCCTGAGAGTGCTCAGGTATGACACACTTTTAACACTTTATTGACTTATTTTTATTTGGCTACTGAAATTCATCATCATTCATATCAGCTCTGACTTTAGAAGCTGTACTTCAAAATAAAATTCTGTTGCTTTGGAGTTCTGTAAGTGTTAGTACAGATTCAGTTCAGGTATATGGGGCACTTAAAGTGCACTTAATATGATTCTTATTTCGTATTTCATAACTATTAGCTGGTCACAATCAAGCAAGCATTTATGCCACTATTTAATTTAATGCACTGTACAGCTCCATGTTTATTTGGCAATCAGTATTGCCATTCCCTTCTTTCTTGTGTTACAGAACATTTGCTAATTTAAAGCACTACCATTAGCAGAAAGCAAAGTTCATGGCATACATTCATCTTTGCAGGACAATAGACTTGCTTACTGCAAATAGGTCTGCAATCAGATGTCTTACAAAGACGTAATACACCTTACCATGTACGCTAAATCTTAAAAACTATTTTATCAGATGTAAAATAGGCTGATCTTTTTTAACAACCACAGAAAGACAGCTAGATCCACCATACTTAAATGTCTCATATAATTAGGTAGCATGCCACTCAAAATTTAGTTTCTTAGACTTAACTGAGATGACAGTCTCCACTACCTGTGAAAGAAGCATCTGTTCACCTTGATAATCTATATATCCATTGAGAGTATTAAAAATCAATAGGAAACATTAACATTGCCTGCCAATACTTCCTTTCTGGATATCAATCCAACAGAAAGTGTGTTGGTAATGACATGAGCCCACCTATCTGCATGGGCTTTTATTTTCTAATCATCATCTTGAGATACAGAAGTACTGAGAAGTCTTGATGATGGTGTTGCAGATATCTTTCATCTACTTTGGATCTGGTCTTAAGGTTTAGGACATTTGCTTCCCTTGTGAGTGCTCAGGCAGAAAAACATGTAAAAGAGGACTCCGTGATCACCAGCTAAATGTACGTGTAGTACAGGCATCTAATTTACTTTGACGTATCATGAGGATTCCGGCAGAGTTCAGGTTTCTGTCAACCTTGTCTGGGCTGTAACAGAGATTTAGAGAGAGATAATGTCCATCTCTTCCGAACAGGAAGTCTGTGAGTAAAGCTGATGGTATAGCAAGAGTAAAATGCAGAGGACTTCAACTAATAACCAAGAACTTTATGGAGATAGGTGACAAGTGAGTTAGCTGTTCCTGGGAAGGAAACAGATTTCATTGGGTAGAAATTTAAGCAAGAAGTAACTCATCCCAGTTGTCATAGATGTTTCATGTCAGATAATTAGCAAAAAATACTAACAACTAATAGATAATATGTATCTTATTACACACATGTTAAACATCAGCAGAGCAGTTTAAATAATGTATTGACATTTCACTCACATAAAGCTGTCTTACTAAACCTAAATTAAATTCTTATTTGAGAGACTTAATTTAAAGTGTGACTGTTTTCTCTAATGAACTAGCAATTTGTTTCCCCACATTGCACGTTCTAAGTCATGCTTATGATGAAGTCTAAAGACATATAGGTACCAAATGTGGTTATGCCTTATGCCTATCATCTCTGAGGTACCCTAAAAGTCCCTTAAGCCTTTGCAGTTTTCCCTCTAAAGATGTTAGTTGACATCACATGACCCAAAACCCCAACATTTCATCAAATGAGTTTATTGTGATGAGCACAGTGAATAGCTCTAGTTAATCTGTCCGGAGACTCTCTACTCTACAGATAAGATCAATCCCTACTCTCATAATTTACAAATTGTTCCCAGATATCAGACATCATCAGCCTTGTTATTTTCATACTGCAGTAAACACAAAAGGAGAAGGAGACATAAAAGGTAAAAGGCTTTTTGCGACATAAAAGAGAATACAAGGTTGATGTATCCTTTGCTCATGGTATTTTTTGGCAAAAGATACAATAATGCAAGTATCTTTCTGATTGATTAAAGTATTGAAGCGTATTCTTTGCTTCATAAATAATGCTCTATTACTTTTCTTCAAAGACAAGTAAACCTTGACAGACTGACCTTTTTCAGGGCAGAGAGTTGTTTCAGTGCCATAAATTATACTGTAAAACGAGTGGAAATGCTACTGAGAAGTGTGTGACAAAATAAGATTAAAGATTACTACACACAAAAGATTGTTGTTTTATTAATGGAGTCCTGTCAGTAGGATGAAAAATTCTCAGCTTTTTACTGGATGCTGAGATCACGTCAAACAGAAAATTATGAATGCATTTTCTAAAAGGCAACCAAATGTGTCAAAATAACAATATACTGATTAGTTGCCCTCCCCCTACTTTTATGTATTCACTTAAAACAATTTCAGTGCTTTTCAAATAAAGTTTAAGTGCTGCAGTTCAGCTTGTAATTCTAAAGGATCGTACAGCCTGTTGGCCTGTGATGTTACAGGCAGGTGTATGAACATTACCGGAAGACACTTTCTTAGAACAGAAGCCTAGGCATCTCCTTTGTCAGGATATATTATATCAAGATGAAAAGCAGACAGTATTTTTGTGTCCATTATTGTAACCAATAAGCACTCAGTCTGAGAAAGATAGCAAGAATTTGAAGACACAGATATCCATGGAAAAAATGAACCTAGCTTAAATAAGGAGCATTAGGACTTTCTTAAATATTATTTGTTAACTTGACAAATGACTTTGTCATTCCAACATGTAAAACCTTGTTAAAATGAAAAGAAGCAGCATAGAAGCTCATTTAGAATGGAAGAGTTTGATGTGTTTATTTATAGGAAGTATGTGGATTTGTTCTGCTTTCTGTTTTTTTTGTCCCTCTCAATCAATTTAACTGAGAGTTCTGATCAATGGCTTTTGGATCAGTGACATTTATTGAAATAATAAATAATGTTGGGAGGTCAAGGAAAATGGAATATAGCATGTAGCCTAAGTGAAGAGTATAGAAATCAAAGGTTTTCTTGATGTCTCAAACAACAATAATTAAAAAACTGTAATACTGCCATGGAACAAACCCATGTTACACAAAGTCATTATAAAGCACTACCCAGTACAGACCATTATTAAGATGATTGGATAAGATGCCCATGTATTTGCTTTCATGATCGTTAGCAACAAAGGCCTGGATCAGAACTACCCCTATGACTGTAAGCCCTACAACAACGACAGGATGTGTCAGAAGCTGTAAACACATTTCAAAAGACATGACAGTTCTTGAATGCAAGAGCCAAAGGCTAAAATAATGATGAGTTTTCTCACAGCTCACCATCTAATGCAAATGCTACTTCGTACCTGGGGCCAGCCTTGGGCACTGCACTGCCCTGGGTGAACTGCAGGAGATGGCCCCTGTCCTCTAAGCCCACTGGTCTTTCTGCTTACATTTCTTTTCTTTTTTTACCTTCAGATTTCTTATTTAGCTTAACATACTGAGATCAAGTGTCTTCTAAGAAATATTTATATAAAGCTTGCTACTGTACATGACCTTTCTGTTGAATCTTCTTTCTCTTTATATTTCCTAGTCCTTTTCCTTTCTGCTAATAGCATATCTGATCACATATTTTCCATCCTGCTTCTTGATATTTCCCTTCAGATTTATTCTCGTGAAGAACAAAATACATCCATCTTTCCAAATTTCACCAGCGATCTCCACCTTCTGACTTTATCTCTGTTCAGCGCCCTCCACACCAAAATACCCACAGTCCTGGCTCTCCTACTGTTGGCTATCCTTCCATATTCTCCTTTGCAGATCTGCGTACGAGCAGAGAGCAGGTGTTTTCCAGCTCTGCCATCTCCATAGCACACGGTCTTCATTTTCTGAGCAATGTGCAAACACAGCTACTGTTCCCTTCATCCCATTGTTGATCATGGCTGTTCATTCTCCTTCCTAGGAAACTCCTAGATAAATTAATTGCATCTGAGTTTGGGAACTCTACAGACCTTTTTTTTATATTAAAAGATCTAATATGTTATTGTAAGATTTTACTGGTACATTTCTGCAGGTTTCCACCCAGCTCGGTTGACTGGGTACCTCTTGGATACTAAATAATTTATCACACCCCCATACTTGATGGGATACTTATTTTACATGCATAAATCCCAAGTACACTGCCACACTGTATCTTCATTCGCAAGCACCCCACATGACACGGTTGTTGCCCACAGAGAGCCATCCCCTCGTTCACAGGTTACCCACACTCCCACACACTGTACTCTCTATGGGGAAGGTTTTCCCGTGTTCCAGGAGGATGCTCAGAGGAATTACTACCCTTGATCCTCCACGAAGTGAATGTTGTTAATGTGACCTTCCTAAATGTCATGGCTTGAATGAATCCCAACTGAGTTGCAGGATAACTTGAATGAGCAAAGAGATATGAATTCTAGAATCCAGGCCTCTTGCCTTAGGACACTAAGCTGCTGAGGAATGGGCTTAATCAGATGTTTTCTGAAGGTAAAAGAATGAGGACAAGAAGACAATGAGATGAAAGGAGGTCTCATGTTCTAGTACAGGGCTATAGCATGGAGAAGGTGTGGTTTAGGTATAATGGACTGAACAGTGTAACTTTGAAGACCTCTTTGAGGAGGATGCAAACTCGTAGTCTTTCAGCTGGCTTATAAATTCGATAAACAACATGTGTTTATTTGAAATCAGATATGAATTTTGCAACATTTGGAATAACACATTGGGAAGCGCTTTTTTTTCAATATTCAATCAGCTCTGGTTTATTTTACTTGGCCATGTCATTTATTTTCCCTCTTGCCTTCTCTATTCTGCAGCCACATGGTCTGTCTGTAGGGTGGAGTCAGGTCTTTTTATTCCAGATGTTTAGAAAAAGACACAAACGACTAAGACATATAAACATAAAGGAAGCTTAAGAAGCCCAGTGGTGCAAGAGTTTCACATTTGCCATTTCAAAGCTTCTGTCATTCCCTACAGTTACACATACTTCCAGCTGTTATTTGGAAATCATGAGTTCTCATACAAGGAAAGAATCCTTTCTATGCCAATCAGCAGTGATCTGTTCATCCACATTAACTACGGACCATTTGGACGTTTGATTATAACTTTTAAACTCCTATCATTTTGCAGCATTTATGACTTAGGGATTTAGAGTACATCTTTGATGATAAGCATTGTTAAATTCGTAGCTACAGCAATGACTCAAAGTGTAGCTGGAAACAGAATATTGCAGTAACTATGTATACAGAATGCAATTGAATGGCAAACACGAGATGTTACTTTGATAATATCAAACACTGGAACTTTGTTCATGCTGGTTTTGTACACAACAAACTTCAGCATCTTCCAGAATCATATATACATTTTTTTTTAGTGTTTTTGAAGTCATAATAATTTTAATGGCATTTTAATTCACTGACACATGCTGTTTTTCTCTAATGTTTCTCAGATCTTACAAAGAGTTGACATTTTTCTCCAAACTTAATTGCTGGTATCTAATTAATGTACAGAAATCTTTTATGTGTGCACTTAATGGTCACTTGTACTCCTTAAACTGATAAACCCTTCACATGCTCCACTATGCTGTCCAGTACACTAAAGGCATAGAAACAAATGTCCTTTCATGCTGTGTCTTTGCTTAGTCAATGCTGATCTACTTCAATAGAAGGAATGATATATGTGTAGGAGTCGTTCTGCTCCCTACAACACATACAGAGAGTGCAAGAAAATTTCCATATCATCATATTCTTAGTCATATCGAAAAATCACAGCTGCACTCTTTACAAAGCAAATGAACAACATTCAGTTAAATTGATCCCAGTCACAGTGGAGAGAGTAGAATTGAATTTACCCCACAGAATTTTAAAATCGGCATGTTAAGATAATTCTAAGTTACATAGCATTTTATGATTCCAAGAATTACATTCTGACTTGGATTTGTTTTGAAACATTATGCCAGACAGCAGAGCCAAAGGTTTTTGAAAGAGATGGGAATGCAGTAAAACTCAACTTTGTTTTATTATTCCATCAGCTTAGGTTGACCTACAGCAACCATGCAAAGGGTTTCTATTACACAGTTCCTCACTTGCTAAATAAATTGGACCAAAGATGATTTTCTTGACTGAGAAAATTCTCTAACGTTGACTAAAGAATTTCAGCTCTGTCTATAAATATTAATGTACTTAGTAATAAATTACACACATGAATGACACTTTATTACTTGAAACTAAACTATTAAAAGCCTTATTTAGATTGCACAGAAAAAAAATAATGTAATTAAGGTCAGATAAGCAAGGCCAACCCTACACATACTAAGTGTCCTGAGCAAAATCTGGACTCAACCCATGTCTGTCTACTCATAATCAAGTGTTTTTCCCACACCAAACTGCCTCAGCTATCAATCCAGTATTCCAGCTGCATCTTTTCCTCTTGTAAAGCATTTATTTCTGCTCACTCACCTAGACCTTTCATTCCTGC
>NW_009596542.1:15442-27258 GCF_000690535.1 Cariama cristata
CTGATTTACAGTTTGTGAAAGGACTGTAAGAGGGAGTGCTGAAATAAGTGTGCTGAAAAGGATTCTGGGATCCATGTGAAATCCAGAGATATCCACGCTCCGTGGCAGAGAACAGTCCCTGAGAATCTCTGCTCAGAAGAATGGAAGAGCTGGAGGACTGATGGAGAGAAATCTTAAAAAACCCTGACAATATAAGCTCAGTGCTGACTTCATTGTGAATGGGGAAAGCATTTCCAGCATCATTTCAGTGCCTGTGTGGAACGTGGCACCCTAAAATCTGCCAGCACAGAAGGCTTTTAAAGGTCTCTCTCAAAGTAATTAACAGAGAGGAAATGTGTCTTATAAAAAAGAATTACATTGCTTTAAGCAGACATCCTTACTTTTCTCTATTAAAGTATGTTTCAGATTAATAGTTACTAAGTAAACATGTCACCATCTGAATAGATTTGTGCTCCTGTGTACTTTTCTGGTTTCACCTGTGTGAATGACACAGACAAAACATGATTGGGATTCTCATATTTCTTGAGCAGCATCGTAAAAAGTGTTCACTCTGTTCCAAAACTAGACCTAAGGGCATTTCTGGGCCTGCAAAACCTGTATTATTAGTGATGGACGGAAAGGAAGAATCCAAACTCACTCTCAGACATGCAGCTGAATTTGAAAGGGTAAAACAGAGACTTATAAGAAAATGTGGTTTTGCTGAGCAGAATTTACTTGAAAGCAGTGAAGAGCTAGAGATACTGAGCAGACAGATGCCCAGCTGAGTTTAAAAAAAGACACTTAAGCATCTCAGCTAGCAGGAACCCAGACATCTTTTTAAAATGCTATTAAGTCTATCTGCATCTTTGAGCATCAAAACACTTTAAAATGCTGTCCCTGAGACTAACACCATGAAGCACATTCCTTCAGGCTGTCTTCATTTCCAATCCTTCAGGCCACAAAACCCCTTAGTGTGAACTGGACTTTCAAGCTATGGCTGAAATGAAAGTGTTAAAAAATATGTTACCATATGCTTGAGCTCACAACCGCTACTAATGGCCAAATACTCTGTAAATACTTACTCTGAATTGTGACAGATTATGAAGATTAGCTGCTATAAATCCCTAAAATAATGAATCCACTTGACGAAATAGCAAGTAATGCACAGGTTAAACAATTTACTATGAAAATAATAACTTCTTGCTCTTCTGTATGGTAGCATGTAATTTCATTTTAGTAAGAACATAAGAACATTTCTTGTATGTCACGAAATGTGTATATATCAGGCGACAACCATTTACATAAAGTTTTTCAATAAAGACCACTCAAGTAACATTGTTGGAAATTGAATATCACTGGGACTTACTTGCTGTTGAGTGGAAATACTGTATTTTCAATTGTTCCTAAATTTTCACTTTTAAAGTTTCTAGAATTGCTTAAAAATGCAAATAGAGAGTAAGATTGTGGCCATTGAAATACAATAAATAGTTATAATTAAGATTATAGTATATCTTGTATAGCCTATAGTATATCGTATAGTATATAGTCAATATTCAGAAACCAGAATTCTCACTGAGCCTGATAGTCTTAGATCACTGACTCAGCTTCCCTGTAGTAGAAAAAGATAAACTGTAAGAGGGAAAAGAAATAGCATATTTTCTTCCTTGTTTCTGTCAGTTACTTCTGTTGAATAGGTGACTTCATCTTTCCCTTACCCTGTTTGCAATTCTAGGACAATTGCCAATGACACATTTTCACAACTATTCAAAGGCATCATTCAAGACTTGTTTACACAAAAATTGCCAGAGAAAATATTCACCTGAAATACAGTTCCCCTTTCTCTGTGGTCACTGCTACCCATCAGAAGTGCTAGGATTTTTTTTTTCTTTTCTGTAGCAATTAATAGGAAATTGCCACCATCCATCATTTTTTATACAACTGATATTCATATCCACTAGGGAAATATATGAAAGACAAATACCCGAATTGCTTAAGGTTGATCTCAAGGTCAGTCAAAATGATCCACAGGAAACATTTACAGGCAGCTGAAATTGCTTATAATTTGTCAGTAATCTTTTGGAGCAGTCTATTGTAGATAAGTTGTGTCTTGATAATTTGGAGTGGCCAACATGAGTTTTGATTCAAAGAGACAGGCTTTGAGTAGGTTAAATGAAAGAGAACGCGTTTATGTAATCTTAAGCCTTCCAAGGCAGGGAGATCAGTGGTAGACATCTCCCAGTGGTGCTCTCGTACGCTGTGTGGGTTGATGCACTAGTTTGATTTAATACTAGATTATAGAGCCATAACCTTGTACTTCTTTTTTGTTTACGGGAAAAAAAGCACAGTGATTTGAAAAGATGTCATTTATGTGTGTTTATAGAAACCCTGTCAATAGAGCGTGTTTGAAACAAATGTCTCAGAACCATAGCAAATCTGTAAATTGGATGTTCAACTGGTTTTAATATACATTTTGAAAATGTCACTATTTTCCCCATATGAGATGATGACCCACCACTGTAGAAGTTTTGCATGCAAGAAAAAAGGCACTAAGTAAAACAGAACCATTGTATCACTATAGCAGGAAAACACATTGAAAATTCAGGAACATAAACTCCTGGCAGAAAAATAAATATGTAATTTTTGTTGAGCTCCAGAGAGGAGCGATTTATGGATCAAATCACCAAGGGAGTCAAAAGAACAGTCAGAGCAAGTATTAATGTAGTGGAGCAGTCATCCAGTGTTAAGATTAAGGGAAGAGAACTAGAGGGCATTTTCATTTTTTTAATGTTAACGTTTGTCAGCTATAAAGAAGGATAATATCAGATACAGTCAAAAAGATTCTATGATT
Source organism: Cariama cristata (assembly GCF_000690535.1). Classification (NCBI taxonomy): domain Eukaryota; kingdom Metazoa; phylum Chordata; class Aves; order Cariamiformes; family Cariamidae; genus Cariama; species Cariama cristata. Next base: position 18,270 of record NW_009596542.1, read on the forward strand.
TTGGACACTACACCCTCAGCACTTGGAATTAACCTTTCAAAATACAGTCCTTTGAGGACTTTTTTTCTCCCACATGCTTTCTTTCATCTTTATCTTTAAATGAAAACACCATGCCTAAATATTAGAGTACCGGGCACTTCCAAAGAGCTGAAGATGGGTGCATAGGGGCAGTTAGAAATTAACAGCTTTTTTTAAAGTCAGGAAAAACTTCTGAAAAGTGCTAGACTTCATTCAGATTCTTCTGCTTAACAGAGGCTGCATATGTTGTAGGAAATTCATCCCTGTGCAGTTTTCCTATAGACGTTTTGCAGTCTGCATCTGAGTGAATTCAATCTGAAGAAGATGAAAAGAATGTGCTAAATTGCCCCATTTTCTCAGTACTTTAATTTTTTGTTCATCTTGCTTAAAATTCCAGATTCTTCCTTCATACAATTTTTAAAGCATCACAGCCTCCTAGAGAAAAAATCTATATAGTTTACTTCTGACAAAAAACATCTGTTCCTCTTATTACCCTGGTAGCTGTCCTCTGCACCTCTTCTAGCTTTTACCGCCTTTTCTGGGAAATGGAAAATAAAAATTATATGCTAGATCTGGTGCCATTAGTGTCTTGTATAGTGTCATTCATAGATTTTTGCTTCTACTGGAAATACCTCCAATACTGCATGTTACGATTGCTTCTGTTCTATTTATTTGATTGGTTGGTTCATGTTACACAGGTTTGGCAACTGAGGAGCATCCTATGATACCGTAATTCATCCAGTCCTTCCCTCAGCCATTGCCACATGCTGACTCCCAGTTCTTAGTGCTTGAAGGCTGTAAGTCCCCAAACTTCCACTTCATATTAGTGAATTTTATCCCATTGCTATTATTCAAATACTGGGGATCCTCCAATTCTTTCTAACACCTCTTACCTTTGCCAGCAGATTTCATCAGCCACCTCCTAGTCTTTGTGCCAAAGTCATTAGTGAGATTTTAGATAAATTTGCTCCCAGCACTGACCTGGTGGGGCTCCCATTGCTAATTTCCCTCTGGCCAGCATTTTCTTTTCACCAGCAGACTGTTGTCACCTTCGCTGTAACTGGCTCCTTAGCCATCTTACGATCTTTCCACTCCGCCTGCTCCAGTGTAACTAATAATTTTCCATATTGTACCACATCAAATACTTTACTGCATTGACACCCCTGAGATCCTTCTATTGGAAAAATCTGCTATCTAAAAAAGGGAAAGATGCCAGTTTAATCTGACACAGTACATCTCTGGTAAATTTGTATTTTGTTATAAACACATATCTACTTACTATCATGGTATTAAATGAGTCTCTTCTTCAAAATGTATTTTCACAGCTAGAATAAAGTAAATGTTGAGCTGATAAATGTATGGTGAGCCAGGTCATTTTCCTTTCACTTTTAAGTACAGAATGTGTTTTCTCTTTTCCAATGATCGAAAACATGATCTACACATAAGGATAAAGAATGTAACCAAAAAAAAAGAAAAAGAGGAGGTTTTTTTTTTACTTTTGAAATTAAGTTTGTAAAGGCTGAGTTGATCATTGTCTCAGAAGTGTAAGTGAAATTTCATCTCAGTGGAAGATAGCAGCTTTTACAGCTACTCATACACTTCAATGAGAAAGCAAATAGTACTTAAATGACTTCCCTCATTAATGGGAAGATTACATTTTTTTTGCTACTGAAGTATTAGAAATTTGACATGAGGATTAACAGATCTCCCCTAAACCTAGTTACTCAAAGTATGGAGTATGATTTTTTTCTTGTATTGCTATTGACTTATTTTTTTAACTTCCTCATTATTTAGATTTTAAATTGGACTTTATGGATACGTTTATTCCACATTAGTATTAGATATTTCTTGATCAATTGTTTTGAAATATGATACTTTGTCTCAATCCAGTAACAACAAAATAGAGAGCAACAACAAAGCTTACCCATTATTTACGTACTACTTGTTAGTACACAACAGAGGTGAGGCTGCCACAGCTCCATGCCCCCAGGTCTAACCAAGCAGCCAGGCTGAGTACGTGTTCCCAGTAGAAACATGAGCACATATCACACATATATACCACATACATCCATATATACATGACCAACCACACAGATGAACATCGACAGCCACACAGAACACTCACACAAACACAGACAGCACCAACAGCCTCATCCTGCACCCTTCTCTGGCTGAGCGGGATCGAGGTTCATTAGTGGCAAATATGTATATGTGTGTGTATCGCTAGCGATCGTGCCCTGACTTATGAATGCTCGCTCCCTCCAGTCACTGTGACCACGGACACATGGGCCCCCCGAACTCTGATCTGACTCCGTTTGCTGGCACTCACGCCCTCGTACACACACACGCACACCGAGCAGGGGGACTTAGACCTGGAGTTGAATGAGAAGACAGGATAGAAGTGCTGATCAACTGCGGGGCATGGCCAGGCACGCGTACTGACCGGGAACCTCCTCACACAGGGTCCTTACGCCTCTAGCTTCCCATGCTTATTTCTCCCCAAACCACCTAGATCCCTCCTCTTCCCTGCCTTTAGTTCCTCCCCTTAACAACCCATGGTACACCTTGTGCTATCCCAAAGCACTCAAAAAAAGTGAGTCCCATACCCCAAGGCTGTGACCCCCTCAGTCAGTAAGATGCTCCAGAGAGCCGCTCCCCTTGACTCACCAGGGTGGATGCCATCATGGGGTGACCACTCTCCATGATAGCCCTGTTAAGTGTTGCCCCTGTAGCAGAGTTTAATTTTCACCTGAGTTCATGTAGCGATATTCGTCTTTGCATTTGCAGACATAGTGTTAGGCAAAAAAAGAGCACAATTTGAAAGGCTGTGGTAGTTTTAGGAGCTTGCAGACATAGTGTTAGGCAAAAAAGAGCGCAATTTGAAAGGCTGTGGTAGTTTTAGGAGTAAGCAAATGTTTCACCTTAGCTCTTCACATTCAAAGCATGAACCATAGCCATAAGTGTCTGATCGCTGAGCCTGTAAAAGATCAGCCCAAACTGGAAATTTCAGAGTAAATCAGAAACCAGTCTGAGGATTTCCTCTGTTCCAGGCACGAAGAGCCCCGATAACCTCTTTTGATAACCTGTGCCCTTGCTTGCTATGTCCCCCTTCAGTAGTCCTTCTTTGTCAGCTTACCCCACGTCGTCTCTTTTAGAAGACATGCTATTTCCATTATGAAGGTCAGCAAAAGCAGATCTGATTACTAGGTTAAAGAAAGAAGAATTGCCCTCTGAATAGATCATCTCTGCAGCCTCAAGCAGCATACTAGCAGTAGTTCAGTATCTAGGACAAAGCCATGTGTGCTCAATTTACATATTAACTTGCAGAATTTCCAGCTGACTTTTGTGCCTGTTCCCGTGATAAGTTTGCACTGAGTTACATGCAGTTGGTCCTACATGTTTTTGCAGAGATTGAGTAAAATTATTACTTATGGCAGGACCAAGGCTGAGTAAAAGGCTGAACAACGGGTGAACAGATCAGGAGGGAGAGAGATTCAAAAGACTTTGAAAAAGCTCAGGAAATCTGACAAGAAGAGAAAGATATCAGCCAGTTTTTTAAACTACTTTTACATTTTATTTCAATCCATTTTAACTAGGAATTCTATTTCTTGGCAGAACAATTGGACAAAAGTAGGTCTTGTGTAAATCTCCAGTGGTGTTATAGTGAGTTATTGCACATCTGATTCTAACTTGGATAAAACTCAATGAAGTGCTAAATAAATCAATGGTTTCTACTTCTTCCTAATAATATTGTCATGGAATCGTTTTATAATTACGGTAAGGCTTCAGCAGTGCCTGTAAATGATCAAATGGCAATTTCTCTGAGTAATGCAGCCAGCCATCAACGTTTAGTCTGATCCACAGCAATATACAAAAGGAGCAAGAATACCCTAGCAAATCTCACCTTGTCAGGTTTTACCATCTGCCTGAAGTACCTTTAAGGCTTAGTTTCTGAATTCTAAACAGGAAAACACAGAAAAGAAAAGTGGAGATTTGGCCTAACAATTTTCAGATGAGATTTCCAAGGTGAGAGATAGTTTACTTCTGGCATTTACCTTTGGCAAGCAGCTGAACTTAGATGGTGCATGGGCATCTGTTTCCACCACTGTCACTGTCACCAAATAGTTAAAACCATACAGAAATGCCTGGGTAATTTTGAAGCCAGAAGGTACCATCTCAGTAGTTGGAGAGAAGAGGATACGGGGTGTCTCCTGAAGATATTTCATGGTTTCACCTTGACTGTCACCTCTACTGTGAAGGCTATGTGACTGTAGACATATGATGAGAGAGCATTCTCATGAGATACTGAGCTCAAAATTCATAATTAATATCCACAATGACCTTTGGCATTTATCTAAGAATGACCACCTGCAGCCCCAAATAATCCATTAATTTTGGTAGATCAGACAGCTCCTGAAAAATTCTTAAATACAATTAATAAAAGTTTTCAAATAAAGTGAAAACCATACAAGCCACAACATATGAAAACATTAGGATCATGTAAAGCTTACAAAGAAATGAAATTAAACTAAAATTAAAATGTTAAGTATTCCTATACTTATTTTTTCCATTTATAAGAAGCTCTTCAACTAAATGCAACTACTATACAATTGTTCATGAGCTACAGAAAAATAATAACTGTTTCCTAAAAACCCACAACTGTTTGATATCAGCAAAATAGAAACTGCATGTAGACCATGAGACCATGACTACAGTCTTAATGGAGTGCTGGTAGTGATAATGAATTAAATCACTAAATTTAGTTCACTCTTTGCCCTTGGATGAAAAGCCTAAACTAACAAGTATCTGCAGGAAGATTGCCAGATCATACTGAGAAAAAGAGAATCCAAATCAGTTTCATCAGCTGACACTTATTACACTTGACTTATTTGTTCTTATAAAATATTGTCTTCTTTCCTGGCCTTCTTGGTGTGACTTCTGGATGTTCATTGTAGGTCTGAGACACCTCTTCAGATCCTCAAACCTCTTTTTTACCACTAAAAAATTAAGATCACTAGGTAAATAAACTAAACATAAGAGATCTATCCATTGCTTTTTAGACATAAATGCCGAGCTGTACCTTGTGATCCTGAATGATCCCGTGAAAGGATTACTGAAGACATGTCATAGATTGCAAGGAGAAAGTATAGATACACAGAATTATTCAAAAAGGAAAGAAAATACACTGATTGTGGTGTGAATTTGGGTGTTTGTATGTAGTCCAGCGAAGTCCAGATCCAAAGCTTTGACCTTTGCAGAGCTGAAACTATTGAAAACAAAATATTCAAGAAGATGTATTGGAGATGTTCTGGGCCTGAGGGCCAGGGTCAGTTCTTGTGAACCTCCACAGTGCTGCCTTCCTGGCCCGCTTTCCCCCTGTTAAACCTTGTCCTCTCATAATCGTACCAGCAGCTCTGCATCCCAGTTCAAAGACAGAATTACAGGAAACCACTTTCATAACCGAGTAAGATAAATTATTAGGTGAAATATATTTGACTTCTATCTGAACTACCTTTATACTTCAGGTTGTGTTTCTAACCCATTCAATTGGAACTGTCTTTGGTCAAGAATACTCTTTTTTTTAACTTCTATATCAAAATTTTGCATGGCAGCATGATAACCAGCCACAACCATACATTCCTGAAGCACCTAAAGGGAAATTATATTTTCCTGGTGATCAGTCCTTAAGATCTGGTTCTGACTATGACTTCAGTGTTTGGATCTGACTATGACTTCAGTCAGTTACACACCACTAAAGTGTACTTGCGCACATTTTTACATATTTGGCTAGATTTGGTCCTTTGTATGTAACCTCAGGCAAGTATCTCAGCATCTCTATGAATCAGGATTTTGATGTAAAATGAGATTAAGAATGATTTTCCATCTCTCAAGAGGCTTGCAAGAATAGTCACTCAACACATGAAAAAGCTAAGTAGTATTAATATCAGTTAAAATGTTTAAAATGAAACATTGACACAAGAGAAAATGAAGGTAAAATTTCCCTTCTGTACTTATCTAATGCTGTTTTGCTGAATATGGAATATATTATTCGAATTAAAGTAAATAGCATTGCAAAGTTGAGAAACAGACTGCACCATGAATTAGGATTATAAATTCTCCACTGGTATTTTTAGCTTTTCCCCTGTGACCACAAAATACTTCTGATTCCTAGTTAAACCACACCTCACATTTCTCTGCTGCTGTCACAAAAATAAAATTATGCTAAATGCTTCAGTTCCAGTTCAGATGAGGTTAAAAAGAACAGAATTAGGTAAAGATGTCTTTGTCCTGAGCAACAAAAAATAGAAGGCCTACCATGTCAATAAAAATGGCCTGGTACTCTGTTTGGCTATACAAATTACAATCCTGTCCATTTAATCTCTTCTGACTCACTGTTGTCAATTACTTTTTATGTGCCACTCAACAAAAGCTGGTACATCTTAACTTTTTATTTCTTAAGTGCTAGCTGTATTTTGAGTTTTAATTGTTGCTGCACTAGCTAGCATTTCTTCATGTGTTTCAGTTAAGGCATTAATATTTCAACTCATGAAATGACAGGACTCTGTTTCTGTCTTTTATAATTGGTACAGTGTTATTTCCAAACAGTGCCTTTTATATGAAGCACTGTTTCATACAAACTGACAACTTGATCACTGTGATGCTGCAGTATTAACTTATATTTTGGCAGGATGACATTTCTTGTAACATCTATACATTGTATTTATTTTGATTTTATTCCTAATCCAAGAAAAATGCAATGCTGTTCTCTCCCTGGAGGAACAAATAAGCCATTTTATTGGAAGTATTCTTCCTAAAGATGCTGTTTAAGAAATAATACCCTAAAATTGCTCATTACCCCAAAGCATAAACATTGGGCTTAGGAAGACAATTTATAAAATGACTAGAATTTGCCTTTTAAAAAAAATTATTATTACAATTATTCATATAATAGCATTATTTAAATGCAAACAAAATAACATTTGCTGCTAACTATAATTATAGACAACATTGGTTCCTTTAGTTAAAGCTCACTAGAGGTAAGGTGATCATGCAGCTCAATATTGACGATATTTTCTTTGCTGCAGTTGAACAGGTTTCTGAGTTGGTACTTGTACCAAATTCTCCTAGGCTATTAATTCTGACAATCATACCTGGAGATCTGGTTGCCCTTGATTGCAGATACATTAAAAAATCCACAGCATAACTGTGACTATGACAGTCTACATCATCAAAATCAATGCAGAACATCTCCCTGAGTCCTTCTGTTGAGTATCTTCTGAGTATTAATAGGGGACTGTAAGGCAGAAAATCATAGACTTTAGTTTTCCAGAGAAATTGCCTTTGCCTTAAATCAAGAGGTTATTACAAAAGTTTCACATGGACCTCACACATAGCTATAGAGGATTTTGATTTTATGTTGTCTTCAGGGTGTTAGTAGCCATCCTAAAATTAGCTTGACCAAGATAAATGTGACTCCACAGTAATTTTGTAGGCTAACAGGCTACACCTGACAGCACACAACTTCCATTACTGCCACCCAACCAAACCAGGACAATATTGGAAATCAGGCTACTCAATAGGATGAATAGATGGGACTACATAAGAAAAAGCAATTTCTGCCCTTTTAGCTTACCATTTGGGTAATATCACTCACAGTTAATCATGAAGCTCTCTTTAACTACCTGGACTGACTGAAAAAATGGAGCTATGCTTCGCAGCTCTTAACACCAAATTCTTACCAACTGTGGCTCGGTAAATGAGAAAAATTGCCACTTTCCTCTGATGCTTTGACCATTCATGGTTAGAGAACAGGTTTGAATTATTAAGATGAACTCTGAGACTCTCTCAACATTTGCCGTTAGCTATTTTGTAAATCTTGTACAGTCCCACCATCATTATTTTCCTTTGCTTTTAAATGAGTAGAGAACCGATTTGCTGAGATGGTATTTAGCTTCAAAAAATCTGTCCGAAACACAGCCAATGCTTCGTTCCTCCAAAGAGGGCTTGGCTTGTCTGTATCCGCTGAGACAGAAAGCGAGGTCCCCCTTGTGCTGCAGCTTGCTTCCAGCCACCTACAACTGCAAATTCCCTAAAAAGAGATGCAAACACTCGAGTCCCACCGAGTGTTATGCTCTCTAACAGCAGGTGCTGACAAAAGAGGCTCCACTTAAACACTGCAGTGGATTACACCACCCGTCTCTTCATGAAAAACCTGTTGGAAAATATGCCTCAGACCCTAATAATTGTTCATTAAGCTGTCAGCTACTCCTCCTGGGTAGCTCTCAATTTTGTCTCTCTGCAGAAGAATTGAGAAGGGAAAAAAGGAGGCAATGTTAAAGGTAACAACAACAGGAAAAAGAGAAGCTCTATTATTGCTGAGCAAATAATTCACAATGAATTATTTACCTAACCCGCTTAACCTCAACTTCTGTTTGTGCAGTACCTGTAAGCAAACAAAAGTTTTTTTCTCAATCAACTAGATTTGTTGTTCAAAATTAACCAACTACATTTTTGGCTACGTTTTGTTTAACTGCAGATCAAACACAGAAAGTCTGCTGCAATTATTCTCTGTTTAATAACCTCTATTTGGTCAATGTTAGCTAGTCATCACTTATTAAATAAATCACATGTCATTGTCTGTTTCCCTATTACACACAACCATATTTGGTGCAAATATTTGCATGTGGAAATTTCAAATTTTTTTTTTAATTACACTTGTGTCAGTGTTTTCTCATTAGCAAGAGAGCTAATGGAAAATCAATGCAGAGGAGTTTCAAGCATGGCTGGATCAAATCCCATTTAAAATGTGAAGGAAACCTTGTGGAGCAAAGGTAGCAGTCTACTTCCACTTTCTATATTAGCCTGGCTGATTTTTAAAAAATATAATGGCAGTATAATATAATATAGTATAATATAATATAATATAATACAATACAATATAATATATAAGTAGAATATAATTTATAATGTA
>NW_009596542.1:27278-39152 GCF_000690535.1 Cariama cristata
TATAAACAGTCAGGAAGCACCTGTAATTTGTTGCACAATGTATTTGAGACACACAGCAGCAAATGCCAGTCCATACTATGTTCATGAGCCTTAATGAAGAAAGCGACAATAATGAACTTCATCCATCCATGACGGGATACCAAGGAAGATAAGAAATCTGAGTATGATGGGAAAAACTCATGGGAGAGGACTCCCTGCCTGAAGAACATGGTACAATCAGGCTCCATTTACACTATGAGAACTCATCCTTAAGAAACTTTTTCTGTTTTGGAGCACAACATGTTGTATGTAGTTCAAACCTGTGAAACCAGTATGCTAACAGGACCGGACTACAGCTGGAAGCCATGGCTGGACACAGTAAGAGAGAAAGTTCTTTCACCAGTGGCAAGCAGAAACCAGGAAGATCTATAGAGAAGTTAAAAGGCATGTGAAATCAAGGCACAACACAGCAACAATGGAAAAGTTTCTGAGATGGACAGGCGGCAGAATGCCACAAGGCCTTGTGAAGGTGAGCACTGACAGGCAGATGAGCTGGTGAGGTACCGCATGCAGGAACACAGCCAGATGGGCTCGAACGAGGAGAGAGCCCAAACCGGGAGAATGGTGATGCCGCATTGCTTTCTAATTCTGGTGGCTTTGGAAGAGGAAGATATCTGGTTTCACACACAACATGTATATTCAAAATTATTGCTATCCTGTTAGGGGACTTGTCTACTGTGTATTGTGCATTATTTATTAGGAACGATTTGTCTCTCTTTAGTAATTATTAAAAACCCAACATTTGCTACCAGAGGCTATACATTTGTCATATTTATATTTATACGTGCTTTGCAGGGAAAATGTAATATCTTACATAGCTTTTTAGTCTTTATTGGCAATAGTTATCACAGAGTTATTGACATTTCCAAAGTATCTAAAAAGGACAAGTCAAATCAAAGATTTTACCTGTCATCCTTAAAAACAAATGAACAAACAAACAAATAAAAATAACTAAAAAACCCATCATAGTTAAAATAGATCATAGGTGGATTCCTGGGGAATACCAAAAGCAAAATGTGTGTAAGTCTATCTTACAAGAGAAAGAATTTTCCTAGAAATCAAACTGTTGGCAAGGATATGCCTGTGTGAAGAGGAGCAACTTGTCTTGTTTTTTCCAGTATTGCACACAGATCTGAGCCATCCTACTTGAAAGGTTTGCAAAATTTATTACCTAAAGATACTCAAAGGGTTGGAGATCCTTGAGGTGCTGAATCCCAGTGTAAGAAAAGACTTTCACAGAAAAATCATTCTGTGTGACATGGAGTGACCTCATCTCACACAGACACTGCATTTGCCATTCTGCTGAGAACTGAACATCAAGCCAGGCTAACTGAAACAGTCAAAATATTAGCAGAGCTGAGTATCGTACCAGTCCTGCTGATGCCTTCCACAGGTCAACTCGAAACAAAGGTAAGTCATGCAACCGCAAGCATTTATTCTAAAGGTTCAGCCAAGCCACAGATGATTTTCCATGGATGATCCTGTGAAATATCCTTTTTATTTCCTTAGAACTTCATTACACTTGACATATTCTAGTTGATTGCCTTGCAGAGAGCACAAATTGACCCTTCTGCAACACAAGACGAAAACTCAAGGAAAATAAAACCATGTGAAAACGTGGTGTAATTCACCGAACAAAGCATCTGGAGTAGCTGAAAGTTGTATATTGTGCTGAATAACAGGTATCACGTAGACAAGGTGGATGTTGTCATCAATTCCTGTCACTGAAGCGCTGCTGCCTCTATTTGTTGCCCTCCTTCCTCTCCCACACTGGGTTTATGCAATGATTACTCAGCATTACAACTCAACCTGTCCGATGGTTAGTGGGAATATGCATACTGTGTGACTGCTGTGAAGCTTAGATTTACAGAGCTTGGTGAGTCAGCTGGCCCTCAGCTGGAGTCGCTGTTGGTTTAACATTATTTAGATGTATGCTTGGCAGCTTCTCCTAATGTTTCTCATAATGTATGTTTTAGCAGTTTCTCATCTGTTTCTCATAATGTGAACTAATGTGTCTGACTAAACTAATAAGGGAATGTGGAGGATGCTGAACACAATCTGCCAGCCCCGACTCGCCTCCCACACATCACTATACTTTCATTCAGCCTCCTTTTAAATGGGGAAATGGTTGGGGTGAGTGGGGGGGGGGGGAAGAATTGTGAGATTATTGGAAAAGCAATTAAGAAAATAAATTAAAACATCAGAACAAATAAGTGTGGTCTTGTGTTCTCCAACAACCTTGAGTATGTCTGATACCTGGTTATACATTTGCTTGGACTCACCATCTTATGAAATTGCTACATTTAGTGACATCTATCCACTGCATCTACCATTTACAGTTTGTCTTCTCTGTCTCATACGCTGAAATCAAACGTCTGTGCTCTGCAGGGGGCACAGCTGGTGCCAGGAGACCCTGCATGGCTATAAAGATTTCCTCAAACAGCTCTAATCACACAAGTGGTCTGCAGATTGCAAAATCCTTTGGTTCATGTAGTTTCTCCCTTGTCTGCCTGTCAAACACCATGCACATCTTCTTTCCCACATCAGTAAGCCACTACGTGGAGAGAAAAGGCTAAACACTGGATTATGATACCTTCCTTTTGTTTTTACGTTTTCTACTCAGATGCGTGTCAGTGCTGGAGACATGGAAAGAGTACTTCATCCTTTTCTTAAAGAGATCTGGTCTGAGAACAATAATTTTTACAACACTGTGCTTAAGCCTTCTGGTTTTAGTTGCTTGTGTTGCCTGTTCTTTCAACTTGTGAGGTGGTCAAATCCTGTGTGATGGGAGGTTGTTCAGTTGTGCAATTTTACTCAGTCTTCAGAGTCCTCTTCCACTAGCTGATCAACAGCCGGAGACTGCCAAACCAACACATGGTCTGAGCAAGATTGCCAAAGTCCAAATGTGGTTGAACATGGTAAGTTTGAAACAACCTCATATTTTGTGGAGTTCACATTCTGCTAAAGACTGAAAAAAAAATTTGAAAGTGAGAAGAGAAAAGGAAAAATTACACAAAAATAATTCGGAATGGGATACAATAAAATCTCAATGCTGTAGGAAGGAAAAGGGCAAAGAAAGGAAAGAAGAAAACTTCTAACAGGAATAAACATCATGATACCTGCACTCAGGTCAGTTAAGTCTTTTGGTGGGTGACCTATATATAACAGAAACATCTCTTCAACAAAAAAAAAAAAAAAAAAAAAAAAAAAAAATTTAATGTTTTCCTTTTGCAAACTGAATCACCTCTGGGTTACAATTAAAAGGGAAAAAGTAGTGAACCCGCACCACACAGAAATTTGCTCAAGCAGTAGCATGAGCTGGTGGCGAAGCTGGCTCTTTAAACAGAGCTCTTCCGGCAGCAATGCCACCTGTCTCAAGAAGGGCTTCCACTGACTGCAGAGGACTTTAGATCAAGACCTTCCAAAATTTCCAAAAAGACCAAATGTCTTTCTTATGCAAACTCTATCAAACGGTCAGGTGTACATTTACCTAACCCTACTTACCATACAACAGCTAACAGCTTATCTATGTGGATTAAGACTCATTTAATGTCATGAGGTAGTGGGGGAGAGGTTTGTCCAGAGGTTGTTGCTGTAGCCACCGGACCATCAACATCAACTTACTGAGTAGTTGCTCAGACCCCATGGTCTGGCCTAGCGATGATGTGAATGCATCTCCAGCGACACGATGTCTGTACCCAGACTAGTTTAGAGTTACCTCAGACATGGCCAAAAGCTGCAGTCATCTGTCTGGTCAAGGTAAAGCCTCAGAGGACCTGGAAACCAGGGGTATCACCATGCAGAGGGATGATTAGGGATGAAGTTTCCTGACTCTCAAACTGCTGCTCAAAACATCAAAACAGTCTTCCCTGAGTGGGTGAGGGTTTTAGGACTTTCTATAGTCACATTTACCGTTTACACTTGGGTAAATAAAAGTCTATTAAGTTTTTTTCACATTTAATAGTAAACATAAAATTTCTATCAAAGTTTTTTTTTTGTGAGTATTTCTTGGTCTCTACATTGTTTTTCATCATCTGTGAGCTTTATTACTCTGGATCTGCTGATAAATTTTGATCAGATTCGCAGGATATATGGTTTGTTTCCTGATGGGTTCATAGTAGCTGTTTGGTTACTTAAAATTAGTCACTTATGCAATGTTCAGAAATATTTCCTTTGTTCTAAACAGAATACAAGGGCAGAAATTCTGTGCAAGAGGCTGGTTTGCAGTAATTTGCACTGGAAACAGAAGCACCTTAAATCTCATCAGAAAGCATACTCTTGTATCATTTCCAGCTCATGTTTGCAGACTTGAGGACTGGATAAGCTTTGGATAAGCTTACCTGAATTAAACCAGAACTCTGAACCTTTTGAAGACTGTCCATCCCTAATTCAGGACAGATTTGTTTTTCAATGACCACAACTTCAAGTAATGCCAACAGCTAGTAGACTAGGCAAAGGTCGTGATATAAACTAGTATTGACTTTTATTTTTTTCACCTGTCAGAGGAGGTGTCAGGGTTATGGTTGTAAGCGTTCATATTAAAGCTACATCCTCCTTGTAGTAGTGTGATTATAGTGCAGTAAAGTCTTACAGCGTTACGTCTTTTCCTCTGGCCCTTTGTACATCTTGTACAGAAATCTCCACAGAGGTTTTAAGGACCATTTGGTAAGGAAGAACCCTAACTCTGGTATCTACCTAAACTTGTGCAAAAATTCCTGAACTGCTGTGTGATATGTGATTTGCTAAGTTTAAAACCCAGTGGGAAGCAATGTTCCCTCTCTAAAAAAAAGTGTTAACATTCTAGATGGTATGCAAGCTAAGGCACCTGCCAACTGGAATGTCAGTCACAGTCACCACTGCCATCATCATTACCAAATGCAAATACATTTGAAGCTCCTGAAGTCTGAAAGGTGATATGTAAAACTAAATTCTGTTCTATTTCTATATCATTAGAAGGAGAATTTATAAATGACCTGCTGGGAAAACGGCATGCATTTACTGTAAGGTTCAAAATTATTTTCTAGCACATAAAATACGACGCAGGGTTAGAATCTTGCAATACAAAGATGAGTCTCATCTGTTGAAGTAATCAAGTCCTAAATATCTATAAAGATTGACAGGCTTAATAGTGTCATGAACACAAACTATAAAAACCAGATCAAAATAGCAGAAATGATAGGAAAAAACAGTTTTTCTCTCCTTGCATTGGCTCACCCCTACTGTTAGCAGCAAAGTTGTCTTAATTTCTGAAGCCCAAGAACTACACAGCCAATGAAGTATGCCAGCAAAGGTGGGCACATCTTTGAATCAACATGCTATAGCCTTCACAGTTAGTGTCATACAAGAATTTGTACTGCTATTCCTGCAGAGATGTCCTTATCTGAGTGCTTGTGGGTCAAAGCTGGAGCTCCCAAAGACTCTTGGGTCTGTGAGACAGGAGAAGTACAGGGAAGAGAATCAGTGCAATCATTCTTTGAAATGTGTGCGCTGAAAAAGATGTCTCCATGGACTACATACAGCCAACAACCAAATTCTTGTTGAGTAAGATAAGAAAAGGCACTGTTGGGGTTTTTTCACTTCTAAAGGGTTTGTTTTTTTGTTACTACAGGACTGAAATTTTTTCCTTGGGAAAAGTAAGAATGACTTCCTCACTTTATATAATATAGATTTTACAGCTAAGTAATCAAATGATATTTGTCTATAGTGGTAGTAATATACTACAGGCCCACAAAGTATTATAATGTTGTGGAAATACTGAAACAGATTTGTACCTTGTTAAAGGAAACATTTTGACTTTTCAAAACAGAATTTCTATTTTCAGAATGACTTTCTACTGAGATGTTTTACATTTCCACAGTCCATCACAATTTGAATTAAAACCAAGTTGTGAAATTATGATCTTCTGGTGGAAGGAAATTCTTTTTTTCCTGTGAAAGGGAAAATCCTTAATCACCACAAGCCACCAAGCAGCTGCTGTTGCTCTGCTTAGTTTATCTTAGCTCAACAGCTCAAAAAACCATCTGCAGTCCCACTTCTTCTTACATCAAATTGTGAGCTGTGAAACATCATCATAATGATGAATTTCCTGACCTGATACTTATCCTGTCTCCGTCACTGACCCCCATGTGGTGCCCCAGCACTTCACCTTGCACTTCAAAAGGCTGTAGTCCTACAGCAAGAGTCTGTCAAGGACTATAGCAAGTGACAATTTGGTGCATATTTTGTATGAGCTACCCTTCCAGTCAAATAGACTTTGTGTGTGCAATTATGTTTGCAGTCTTGCATAATACAGTTTTCCTTGTAATTGTTAGGTTATTAGCACAGTGTTTTAATTTTGCTTTCTTCCAATTATTTGCATGTTTCTTAATTGGAAGTCATTAGCATATGTAAATACTCCATTTCCATGGCGTTTTGCAGCATGAGCTCATTGTGTTGAATCAATTTGTTAGCTAAATAACCCTAAATATTAAAAGAAAATCAGTGTGTACACACAGTGTATGAATATATACTTAAATATACAGGGAAATTGTATACCATATCTTTTGTGCATTGTTTAAAATGAGTTAAATGAAGCCTATCTACCGTCAATAGTTTCTAAATATATTTACTTTATTATATAATTGAGTATCAGAATCCTGTTCACACATACTAAGAATAAGATCTAAATTGCTTGCTGTTCAACAGAATTAAATTACTTTCATATCGTAACATAAATTATTGTTTGGCAGCTGAAGAAGGTACTTCACAAGCCAACATTTGCCAAAGGTTAACACAGTTACCACAGATGCATCCCATTCAGAATTGAGTGGAAAGTTACTGTAAAAATATTAATATTTAATAGAAATTGGATTTTCTAAAGGAAACCACAACAGAAGGGTTTAGCCAATGCCTCTTAGAGCTGATAAGTTAGTTTTATATCCTTTTAAAAGAATGTGTGATTCATTTTGACAATTCAAAGTAAAGAAAAAACAGTCATTATAACCAGGTTTTTTAGTCAGACTTGTTGCTCATCATTAGCACTACATGTAGTGTAGTTCTGCTTACATGGCACTTTACATTGAGAGGCTGTTGTTCAGTGGTCCGGAGAAGTTTGGGCTCAGAGTGCTCTGCTGGTGCGTGACCTTGGCACATGACCCCAGAATGCAGCACTGAACTGATCTGCAGAACGGGCATCAAAATATTAACTGAGATGCTTGAGAAATTCATGAGTTGATCTTTGCATAAGGGCTTCTATAAATGCAAAGGATTAAGACTGTTACCAGCAAAGTGCGGCTCCCAAATGTCTGCGTATACAAATATTCCAGTAGATCAAGGGGCATGAGTTCCTTAAGTAAAACAATTTTCCATGAGATTTAACAAAAAGAAAAGAAAAGAAAATTCGCTCTGTTACTATTTATCAGTTTGCTTTTGTGAAAAATACTGCTTTCTTAAGGGACTTTCTTCTAATCCTACCTTCAGAGATTGCTTAGTTGTTAACAATACTGGTGGATTAGAGGTAGTCTCTCTGCAATTTGTATACTCTGATGCAAGTTAACTGCTCTTTGTTGAGGTTTTCATCCATCTAAATTTCTTTAGCTAGAATAAAAACTGATCAGGTAATTTTTTTGTTGTAAAACAGTGGTGGTATGATTGCATTTACAGTTCATCCAGCTCGCCACATACTTTTCAAGGAGAGCAAGACAAGCTATTGGGTCCTGCCACACATATTTCTGTGGGATGTTAGCCACTGGTTTAATACATGAATTTTTCTTCATGATATGCTTGCTGTAGGAAGTATTCCTATGCCATAACTGTTTAAAGAGCAATGGTATTTAAAAGGTCTACCTCATAAAACTTCTGCATATATTTTACATTAACCTTTAAAGATTTCCCCCTACCCACCTCAGTTATTCATCCTTGCTGTATTTGCCATGCAGCCCAGCTGTTTGTCAGATTTAGTAAGACAAAAACATTGCACAATCCTCCTAATAGATTCTAGAGAAAAATAAAACAATTCAAAAAGGAAAGAAAAAAATCTTTCTGGATGATTTCCTAACAAAACTATCCAGTATCAGGATGGTGCTGGTATGTGCCAGAAAATTTACAGCAATTGTTTTGTAATAAATAGCATAGAAAATTTGCCATACCATGATATTTGAAGGTACCAGAGCCATCTACTCCCTATTTGCCAACTTTCCATCTATAAGGCATGGGGAAAAAATATTTATTTATTTACTTACTTACTTATTTATTTTTAGACAGGTAAATAGCACATTGTTCTATTTATTCTTGAGAAAGGGAATGAATCATTTCCATAGGTTTTTTTTTATTTGCTTCTTTTGCTACTTCACCAGGCTGCTTTTCAGTTTTTATGCTTATTAACTTACGCATTTCTCTCTCGCACATTCAACTGTCTTAATTTAGAGAAGGTCAGGTTTTCAAAGCTTCTTCAAAGCTTTTTATTCTTGGCCTTCTCTCCCCTGTAGTGTCCCTTTCTAACCTAACCAGTAACAAGACTTGACTACTAGTTCGACATTCCTTTGCTGATGAATTACTGCTTTATTTCTCTGTGCCAAATCATGTCTCTAGTCATTCACTTGAGTGTCTTTGGCTATCTCCCCAGGCTTTCAACCTGAATATCCCAACACTCAAACAGACCATAATAAAATGAAAATCCTTGCCCTGCTTCACCAAAACCTAACCTACCCTTTGTCTTTTCTCCCATTTGAAATATTTTTATGGTCTTGTTGCTCATCCAGCTTCATAAATAGTTTTATGCTTGATACTTCTTCTTCCATGCTTAGTTTCAAGTCTCACTTCTTCTTCTATCCAGTATCTCAAAAGTCTCTCTTCTCTCTCTTTGCCTGGATGTAGAGTTGGAGTCTTTGTCCAGAATCTGCATTAATCAAGATAAGAAACCACTAATCTCTTTTTTTCTCTGGCTTGTACTCTACATTCTGTATAAAAAAGGTTTTTCTTACCTTTCTTAAGGTAAGGAAAGTCTTCCTAAAGCATCCTTAATACAGGACAGCTTCTCCCACTTCCCTCTGCTGGGTGTGTGGGCCCTGCAGTGGCCCCTCTATCTCATCAAGTTTTCTCCTTTTCATTTGCCCAGCAAAACCCACTCCATCACTCCTTCACATTAACTTCTTGCCTTTTCATTTTCACCATGTCCTGATAACATCCATTCCTGCACAGGCTGAGTAGCTTTACTTCTCTCTTTTCACACCTGTTTTAAAAGTCTTCCAAAGTAGGGACACATGTATTCTTATCTCAGTTTTCAGGATGGGCCTGATTTGCACTTTTCAATTTATATTGAAAGTTTTTGGAAAGAGTTGACATATTGCATGTCTTTAAAAGCATTTAAGACATTGCCATTGCTTGACAAGCAATTAGTTATTATTTATCTTTAATTTCAAAAGCATATAAATAGCATAATATAGTTTAAATTGATGAGTAATATATTGCATATGTAGTAGTAATACTTTAAAATTAGAAGACAAATAAGACTCTTCATTATCATCTAGATAAGCCACAAAACAGTAATCACACTATGACATAGCTTTCCTCTAGGAAAGAAAAAGGTTAATTCTTAGTTGTTATCAACATTGACTCTGACTTAAGCAATGCACTTCAAAATCTATAGAACTACCTTCCTTTCTAAGGGGAGTTTTCTTTTTATTCCTGGATATAGTTGCATTTTGAAGATGATTTTTCTTGCATCTGCTAGCCGTCTTTCTTTTGATCATTGAAAAAGTGTTACTTTGATCAAAATGTGGAGATCGGGCAATTGTTTCAGGAATGTGTAGTTTGAACAGTTAACTTTATATTCATCTCTGTAAAAAAATTCCAAATCTTTCACACAAGTGAGGTTGCATAAGCCAAGAAATACATATCCCACTACTTTCACTTTTATGATTTTGGAAACCATTAAATAGCAAAAAAAGGAAAAAAGAACATTTGAAATGCAGCCAAGTAGTCAAGAAAAGAGGACTCTGTGTCTTTAAGCTGGGGAGAAAAATAAAACCCAATCATTCCAAATGTATTGCTTTAGTCATCTGGTTTCATTCTATTAATGACCTTTAACATCTGCAAAAATATTGTGAGAAGCTAATTTTGTTTGTACTGAGGTGGTGCAGAACAGTTTCTGGCTGTCACTCTAGGATGTGCTATAAAATAAAATTGTCTTTCTGGGACTCTGACAAAAACCTACTATACAGATTCAGTTTATTTACAACAGCATGAAATGAAAAGAAAACAGAATTTTACAACACGCCAACATTCAAAAAATGAATAGTACTTACACATTTATATATATTTTAGTAATAATTTTTCAAGATAGCCACTGAGATTAAGGGATCTATTTTGTATTTTGTGGTTTTCCACAAAAATTTTAACCAGGGCAAAATATTTCTCTGCAAATGTTCTTCTCTAGAATTATAATAACCCATTACCCTGATTTTAAACAGAGCCCTCCTTAAAAACCAGAATGTTAGCTCAGGCACAATAGGCCTTTAATTAAACAGAAAATCTTGCAGAGAAAAAACGTCTGTCTCCTGTCTTTGTATCACAGTCATAAAAAAAGTGCAGCCTGGTAGAAGGGGAGTGGTGCGAAGCTGTTCCAGCAGAGACCATTTACCTCCTCTACCTCCTTCCAGTCCAGATAAGACTCAGGGAGGAAACAGAGGAGGAGTTGAAGAAACATCAAAAACATCTGCATAATGTACTCTACCCAAAGAGGACAAATTGCAACGGGTACCACTGCAAATGGAGGGCTGTAGCATTATTGGTGCCTGCCCCGCCATAAGCAACCTGCACTACCCAGCCTGTGGTGCTGCCTTGTCCCTCCGCGCAGTCAGGATTAGGGGCTCCCAGGCAGGCTCGGCTCCTGGCCCCGTGGGGTCTGCTGAAAGAGAAACGTGAACACTTTGTTGAGTGCAGAAAACTACATTTTAGCTGGCTTGGAAGTGAAATGTAAACTCACCTCAGAGGGAAACTCTTTCTATCCATTGGAAAAAAGTTAAAACTTGGGCTGTGATTTCAAGGTGAAAAGCATTGTATCCCATTAGCAGCCTCTGGGTCTGCCGCACATCAAGCATTTTATCTAAGTTAAAAAAGACTATTTCTATTTGTTAGGGGAAGGAAGTTCACTAAGAAAGACACTTACATGACTATAGAAATCTTTTTTCTTACAGTTGAAAGATGACCATAAGGTGGCATCTTGATCTATTATTTTCTGTAGGGTTGACTACAGTCTGAGGACATCTGTGAACAATACATATCCCCTTTGTCTCTAGACTGATCCAGTTCTATTCATATTTCCTTAAGTTATCTGGAAGGAAATAATAAATTTTCTTCTGGATTCAGAAATTGACCAGAATATTAAATACTAATAAAGGCAAACGGGCATAGTAATTGCATTGCTTGGTAAATTGCGATGACTTAGAGTGTGGTACAACCAGAAACAGCACTATGTAAGGTCTCTGTTTATCAGCTGAATTATATTCACCACCTGAATTTCATGTGAAATACGAAGGTAAGGACAAGTTATCTGTTTCTCAGTGCATAATTTGGGGATTCATGCCTAAGACTATGGAAAGAGTTCCTCTACATATGGCTTTGGTGAAACTTATGCTGGAATCCTGAGTAGAGCTGTGTTGTCCGTAAGTTTTAAAGAACACTGAAAAACTTGGTGAGGAAGCAGAAAATAACTGTAAACATTATTTGACACCTAAAGAAATTATCTTGTAGTCAATGTTTTAAAAAGTCTGATTTAATAAAATAGTAATAACGTTGCAGTGGCCTAATTATGGTATGTTATGTGTCAATGGGGCCGGATGGGATTCACTCGAGGAT
>NW_009596543.1:0-37121 GCF_000690535.1 Cariama cristata
AAACCCGGACACGGGTTTTCAGTCAGTACAAAGTGGTAGTTGCCATTCAGTCACAAAACAAACCAGAGGAAAATAAAATTTCAAGCAATGATAGATCATACAATAATTAAGGTTGGAAGGGGGTCTCCAGAGATTGCCTGATCCAGCCCTGCTGACATGTCTGAATCTATCACTGTCTGAATATATCAGACACTGTTACTGCTGACATACCACCAAGTCTTAGAATAATTCATTTAACATTTTCCTTCTGAAAACACCTTTGTGATGAACTTCCAAGGCAATGGGAAAGCAAACAACTGCAACAGATAATACGCAACTCAGTTGGAATTTTTTTTAAGTGTATATATAGCCTGGATTCAAGGTCCAGCTAAATTGTTTTTTTAGGCACTTGTGCATATAGAAAATTATCCCACAATTACACAAGTTTTCCATTGGTATCAGAATAGCACTGCATTTTAAGTCATGTGCCCCAGAGATAAACGATAACACATATAAAATGGCTTGCAGAGCAGAGCCTGCAGCGTACAGCTAACCAACATCATGCTTGGAGTCCTCTTTGCTGTGTTGACCCTGGCAGCTGCAGGTATGTATCCAATTTCAGCATTAGTTTTAAAGGAAAAATTAATTCAAATCTAACAGCAACTTTCCTTTTTTAGGGAAATTAGACATTTTGCAACAAAGCAGACAGAGATACAGCATAGGCAGTTAATTAAAAAGTTCTCTCGAAACAGTAACTAGGTGCTGTGCTATTCTGTTCTTATTATAGGGGCTTGATTTTGGTTAAGCCAACTTGATTTGATTATCTGTCAGAAAAATGAAACCATTCAAACAGGTTTTATGTAACATTGGTCAGTTTTGGCTGATGGCTGTATCTTTACTTGTATCACATCAAATCAGAGTCTATATTTGTACCTTGCAATGTTCTGTACAAACAGAGCCTATATTTAAAAAAAACCCCAACCCTCTCTTACAGGCATTTCTTTAAACCTGCTACTTTTAAAACACACATCCTATTTTGTATGTCTTCTAGCCTTTGGCTGCGGAGTTCCTACCTACCCACCCGCTGTGTCTAGAGTTGTTGGAGGGCAAAACGCCAAACCGTACAGCTGGCCCTGGCAGGTTGGTCACTTTGTGCTTTCTCTGGAACAATTAGGGTTGTGCTACCCTCATACAAGACCAGGTCTTACATTTCATTTGATGCATCTTGCCTGTCATGTCTTAGGTTTTGAATATTACATTCTGATCAATCCCAAACTTCCCAGTCCTTTTAAGAAAGCTCTGAATGTGCCACCTCTTGCTGGTTATGCAGGTTTTCATGTTCTTTCAGTAGTCTTGGGCACCATCCCATGTTTAAGCAAGACGACTGTAAAATTGAGTGGAGCGTACAATGCCTACTGGAGCATAGTTGTACACGGAGCTAAAAAATACATTTCTGAAGAAAATTAAATGCTCTATTTGGGCCAGGCTTAGTGAGAGCATTGGAAGAAAAAAACATTTTTTTTTAAAAAATCAAGCTTTTGGATGATAGGGAAGGAGGGAAACCTTTTCTGTGGCCATGAGTTGGAAACTTGTTGCTTAAAAGCCTCCCACCATCTTCCAGCAGCAAGTTGTGTTCTGGGTGCAGGAAGAAAGTCCAACAATGAAAAATCAGTAAGCAAAAACCTGAGCCTTACTTGATGCATTGATCCTAGGCCTCCCTTCAATACAGTTCAAATGGCAAATGGCATCACACCTGTGGAGGAACCCTCATTGCAACCAACTGGGTGATGACAGCTGCACACTGCATCAGGTAAGTAATGGATTTAAAGTCTGTACCCAGGAAGCAGTGCATGACCAGAGACAGATGAAACAAAGCCGTATTAACGCCAGTTCTCCTGTTCCTGATTAAGAGCTCTGAGTTTCACATCATATCTTTTGATTATAAGTAATAGGTCAGAAGAATAATGACACCTTTTCATTTTCTTAAAATAAAAGCAGAGGGGAAAAAACCCCTCATACAATTACCTGAATTATATACTCTTCATTTTCTGTAAATAACTACAAACATCATTATGTTTTCAAGTTGCTATTAAAATTCAGCTGCATTGCCTGTTTTTATAACATATGTGGCAGAGACATCCACAGATTAACTAATCAATCCACTCCCTGAAGAAATAATCACAGATGTTTTGAATATACCAGTCATTTTCAGTAAGCTCTTCATATTCTGGGGCAGTATAACAAAGAAATTATTAGGTACAGCTATGCCCTTTTGTCATCAAAACTGTTTCCACAAAGACAACCCCATTTTGGTTTGGCAGCATATGTCCTCGAATAGGTACATACAGTTCTTGGTTATTGTAACATGAAGTTGTAGAAAATATCCTAATATGAAATAAGAAGGATTTGCTGCATGTTCTTATTATAAATCCTACCTATTGTGTCTACCACACAGTTGATTATCAGTGAAGCTGTTTATTGCTGTCAAAAAAGCAGTCCAAATTGTTTACTTCATTGAAGAACATGAGCTGAATCCTGCAAAGATTGGAGGCATCCTGAGTTTGTTAATGAAGCCTTAAGCAGGAGTTGACAGGATGGCTTGGAAATTAAATGATTATTAAGCCTCGCACACAATGCTTTGTCCTTAGCAAATCAGACTGATTGGCTCAGCTCCAGACAAATCACGCATGTGATGCGAGATTACAGTCTTAAGGATATTTTTACTGAATATCTCAGGTGGCAAAGATGCAGATGGCTAAGCAGCAAGGCAGCAGCTGTACAACTGAGTGTTAGTCCTTTTCTTGCCCAGTTCTTCTAGGAAATATCGAGTATTTCTTGGAAAATACAACCTAGCAGCTGCGGAAAAGGGATCAATTGCACTACCTCCAGAAAAAATCATTGTCAATGAGAACTGGAATCCACAGAAAGTTGCAAATGGGTAAGCTTGTGGCAAGTATTTTTTCAGTTATTAGATGCAGGGTAAAAATCAAACTGCCTGAATCCCACTCACCCTGAGGTGTGGCACCTCAATGCATTAAATGTTTAGAGCCTCCTGTTACAGCTTGCAGTGGTACTTCTAAATGTTTGCTCATAGATGAGACTTGAGTCTCCAGGTTGTACCTTTCCCCCTCACAAGAAGTTAAAGAACTTTCAACATTAATTGTTTTTTGATTAATTGTGTTTTCAGGTGCCATTTTGCATGTTCATGCGTGGGTGGGAAGTTGTTCTATGCAAATGATTTCTTTCATACAGTGGAAGGGAATGAATCAATTTATACAACAGTCTTTGAAGCCCTCCTATGAATGGCATAAACACAGAGTATTACTGATCAATGGTATTAACATCTTTGTTGCTGAAGGACTCCTATGTCCTGCTGCAGGCTAAGGGCATTAGCAAAGAAATCCCCTCAGTTTCCAGGTCCTTGGAGTCAGTCCTAAAACACATGCTTGGTTTTGGTGAAAAGAACTTCTAAAATTTCCAGAAAGCTGCCAGCAGGAAAGTGGACGGTTCTGCAGGGAATAGTCTTCTGGTCCATGGATCTCTCCATTGCTTTGAGGGTGGAGGAATCTTTACTGCTACTTATGTACTGGCCTCCTTGCTCCCTTGCATCTCTTGTGAATAGGCCAAGTGCTGTATAACTGCTAAGTATTCATGCTACTGTCTTAATCTATTTGCAAACCTCTTCACTCCTTCCCTTTCTCTTCCCCACTCTCAAATGCGTGCACATGATCGCAGGTATGACATTGCTTTGATCAAACTCACCGAACATGTCACCTTAAGCGACCACATTAAGCTGGCCTGCCTGCCCCCTGCACAAAGCATCCTGACATCCAACACTGCCTGCTATGTGACAGGATGGGGAAGACTGCAGAGTAAGTACTTGGGCATTTGCAAAGTTGTGGAATAAAATCTTTCAGTACTGCCTTCTCCTTTGAGATTGATTGGAAATAGGCTCTCGATGGTGCTCAAGATCCCCTCAACCTCAAGGTAGTGAGGTAGTTTATCAGGCCCCACTTCACTCACAGTATCATTTTTCCCTGCCTTTCGTTTATTTTGCTTGTAATAGGGCTAGTAATGCAGTAAAGGGCCCGGTACTAAGCTTTAGAAGCTACTGTAACACAAACGTTAACAGTGTGCAGAGTGGTCAATTTGCTAATCCTAACATACCCTGCTGAATAACTGAAAAGACACATAGGGGAATAGATGTAAAGTGAAGAAAATCTCAAGAGACTTCAGCAGAAGCGTCAGCTCGTCTCAAGAGGCAATTCCTAGAGCGCTAAGTAAATTGCAAACTCCTGAACAAAGAGCAGCCCTTCATTTCTTTAACAATGAGATATTTTTTAAAGGAACACAAATTATTAGTAAGTTAAGGCCTTTTTTTTTAAATATATATATATAAAAGACTGGAGCTAATAAATGGATTATACAGTGTCTCCTTTAACACAGCCCCTATGGAGTTTCTTACCTGGAGGGATAGCACCCAGATCCTGGGAGAAACATAACAATGCAGTTCTGTTCTTTCTTCAGTGCCAGCTGGTCCCATGACTCCTTTGTTTCTATTCCCTCCCAGCCAATGGAGCTCTGCCAGATGACCTGCAGCAAGGCCTTTTGCTGGTGGTGGATTATGCGACTTGCTCCAAGCCTAGCTGGTGGGGAAGCACAGTGAAACCCACCATGGTTTGTGCTGGTGGGGATGGAGTCACCTCCAGTTGTAACGTGAGTCCAGAGAACACCACTCTTAGGGCTTGGTTTCAGACACAAACAGGTCTGATGGGAAGGAAAGCTTAAAAAAAAACCAAGGAGGAGCTATTCACGCTATGACTGCCATTAACTGTGTTCCCCCTTCCTCCCAGGGGGACTCTGGTGGCCCACTGAACTGCCAAGGTGCTGATGGCAGGTGGGAAGTGCATGGTGTCGTCAGCTTTGGCTCTGCTCTTGGCTGCAACTATTATCATAAGCCTTCTGTCTTCACTCGGGTCTCTGCTTACAGTACCTGGATCCAGCAGGTAAGGTTCTAGGTGTTGCTGTTAGAGAATACGGACACGCAGCTATTTCTGAAGTTCTCTCCGACTGAGATTTCTGCCACCTACTGAGGGAGCTGTATCACTTTTGATTCAAATACTACTTTACATACAAATTACCTCTGTAGACAAGCCCTTACCAGTGCAAAAGCAGTCTCTGCAGCAAAAATAAGGTATCCTCTTCTTAAATAGTTATCCAAATTCTTTTCACTTTTAAATAAGTCTTGATGTTTAGGAATGCATTCT
This sequence comes from Cariama cristata, assembly GCF_000690535.1. Taxonomy (NCBI): domain Eukaryota; kingdom Metazoa; phylum Chordata; class Aves; order Cariamiformes; family Cariamidae; genus Cariama; species Cariama cristata. Next base: position 5,247 of record NW_009596543.1, read on the forward strand.
CCCTTTATACTAGAGCTATATTTATAGTCATAAAGATTTTACTGATATGACTTCAGAAGTCATTACTCAAATTTGTATTCAGCAATAACACCGACTGTTGCAATTGCATCCTAGAAGGGAGCGCATGCTGCTCAAGTCTGGAACATCAATTATTTTTTAATGTAATATAAGCTTTCATCTAAAAAGTGACTGAGAAGCAAAAATCTTATTTCAGTTATTTAAATCCTGCATCTTGGATGCCACATATACTATTCACAAATTCCTGGGTCTCATGATCTGATTTTTCACCTGTTTTACATTTTTGTAGGTTATGGCAACCAACTAATCCAGAGAGAACTGGATGATAGATGCCAAGTAGGACAACAGTCATAATCATGACTCCTTTGATCACAAAGAGCTGGGAAATTATGCTTTTAACAACACAAGTATTATACCTAACCATACTGCAATAAACACTATTTTTTGCAAGATTAAATAAAAACACGTGTCCCTGTCACTTCTTCATGTGTATTGCATTTAGTGATAATGCCGGAGACCTTTTACAGCCTTTCCCCTGCCTTGGGCTGGAGCTTGCCACCCTCACCTGGGGGAAGATGTGAGCCTCCTGCAAAGAGGCTGGGCAGTCGGAAGAGTTTGAAAGCCACAGGAACAGCTCTGGGGGGTTCGGGGGTGAGAAAGCCAGGCACTGGCAGGGCTGAAGGCAGCAGGCAGGCAGCTGTCGGGACCCCCGAGTCTGCGAGTGGGACTCACCAGAGCAAGCAGTAGCAATGCCCAGCGAGAAGGCAGCACGGGTGCAAGCACGTCCATGCAGGTGAGTGTGGGAGCACTGCAAAATGCTTTTACAGAGAGGTTTTTAACACCCTGTGATCTCCGGACCTAGCAAGGGGAAGGGTAAAATCCAGCAGTGAGTGCTGGTAGCATCTCTGCAGATCTCTCTCCTTCATGTCCCCATTGCTTGTTTTTAAGTCATTCAGATGCCAGGTGAAGATCTCTGAACTGTCTCTGTCGACTGACACATGGACACAAATGGGGATTTTTTGCAAAGCACAAAGAGAATCACCACCTTTTAGCCTGGCACTAAATTAAAGCCCCTATTTATATTTCTTTCATTGTAATAAAAGGTAGGCAGTATAAAATCAAGGTGGATTTTTGTTGTGTTTTTCTTCTCCCTCCTGACACGTATTTGGGTGGATTCAAGAGTAAAACAATTGATTAAAAATGGAGGACAAGTGACTCAAAGGTAAGCAGTAGATAAAGCAAAGAAAAGATTAGAAGTTCATTGTGAGAAGAGAAATGCATCTGGTTTCAGAGATAAATTATTCTATGCTTGTGGTTCCTTTCAGTCAGACATCTTGCAGTTGTTACCTTTGGATTGAAAATAGATATATATTATTAAACATAAATTGTATTAAATAAGAGAAAACATGTCTGTTTATCCTCTTTGGGGACTGTACTTTTATTACTTTTCTTCTACTTTACAACCATTGACGACCGTTCTGCTGCAAAGAGCCCAGCAGGAACTTGTTTTGCCCAATATCAGCCTCTGCCGAGAAACAGCATGTTTTATCAGGTTTTTATTTATCTTATTAAAAATGTAATTTCACGTATCTGAAAGAGCAGGGGATCTGAGGAGGGCTTTTTTCAATCATCTCTACTATGCAGAAGAAAAGAAAAAAGGAAACAAAAAAGGACCGAGCTGAATAGACTGACCAGCAACCAGGTCCGCTGGTTTGCTCTTTATCAGTGGAAATAAGGGTTGCCCAGTTATTCAGGAGTTGCCAGCTTCAGCATAACATCCTGAGTTGTTTTCATAAGTATCATGAAAGACTGTAAATGATTGATTAATAGTTCTGAAAACAAAAATCGTTAGAGTTTACTTTGCTGTATGCAGCATGGATGTCAATTATGTACAGCGTGAAAGAGGACAGAAAAGGTAATCATGAAGCTCAAACGGTAAGAATTGCATATGCAAATGCTTCAGGAAAAACTTCAAAAAAACCTGAAATTCGATTCATTTTGCTTTTGAAATATTTAGACAATATTGTGGAAACATCTGAGCTCATTTGAACATATCAACACAAATTATCCTGTGGAAATTCCCATTAAGAACAAATTCTAAAAGTTTGATTAAAAAAATTCAACAGTTCCAGTTTGTGATCACTGGCATAAGTAACCCATCTTTTCATAGGCTTCCTTAAGAGTTGGATAAAAGTACCACAGAGAATAAAACCTACAGCAAATGATTTATCAGTCTTAACACATGAAAACTGTATGATTTAATTAATGTATTTTTGCAGCTCTGAACATGTCATGGAAACAGTTTCCTTACTACACCTTTTCTTTTAAAGTAAAATATTAGGTGGAACAAAATATAATAAAATATGTCTTTCAGTAACATTCAGCTAATGCATGTTCCCTGTACTCTGTTTCAATATGCATGTGAATTGTTAAATATCACTACTAGCTCCAGTTATGTTTTCAGGAGCTGTAAGAAACACCCCAGGGATCAGACACCGCCACTCTTTTTTAAATTTGTTTATTCCTTTTTTCCCCCCCCTAGATGTTCTCCCCCCTCCAATGCTGGGGGTAGAAAACCAGTCCAAAGGATTTTGACAGTATGTATCGTCTCCCTCTGCAGCCTCCTTGGCGCCGTTTCTTTTGATTTGAGCAGCAGCTTGGAAATATGGAGAAACACAGGGAAAGCCCTTCAGGAACTTGCCTCCTGTGAAAGCCTTTGGGCTGTTCGCCTCATCTATCTCCTGCAGGAAGAAAGGCACAGCTGGCTGTTGCCAGCAGCAGACAAGAGGAATAGATCATTTCATGCTCAGCTATTGGGGAATTTAAACTCCCTCTGTAAGGCAAGTGAAGCAGAACTGTACTGTGAGAATTGCCCATGCAAGAAGGAGAAAATCTCCATTTGTAGATTTTACATCATTGACATGAGACAAAAGTTGAATAGCACAGGGGATACCGAAGCCAGGCAGGTGCTATCCAGAGTGATCTCTGAACTGCTGGAGCATTTCAGGAGTCCCCCTGAAGACCTCAAAGCTATGAGATACAATCCTGACTGGGCAGACGTAGTAGCTTTTAAACTCATCCTTCAAATAAGAGAAGTCATGCTTAAAGCCCATTTAATGCCAGCATCTACAAGCTTTCAAACAACATTGCATCAATTTTTTGCCATTCTGAACTATGCTATCTTCTCATCAGAGAGTGTACATAAGTGCTGGATGGATAATGTCAACCTATCACTTCATTTCACCCACTATGAAGGAATTTCTTTTTTCATTCCATTCCTGGGCTCAGATGAATTTGTGTCCATTGAAGCCTTGGTAAAGGGACTACACTATGCACAGAGCTGCCTACTGCAGAAGGGACAGGAAAAGCTCGTCAAGAAATCTAAAGAAATCCTGTCCACAATGAGCCTTAAGATCAGTCTGTTAGTGATAGCCTGCCTCATTTACCCCATAATCCTGATGTCCTTCAAACAAATGACAGATTGGATACACAATTACGCCAGGAACCTCAAGGAAAAGACAGAGGACTTGAAAAGGGAGAGGCGGCTAGCTGAGGACCTCTTACACCAGATGTTGCCAAAATCTGTGGCCAAGCAGCTAAGGAAATGCCAGAAAGTTGAGGCAGAAAACTATGATCAGGTTAGCAAATGGAAAGGATGCTGTTGTCACCAAGGATAGAAAAGTATTCACCTAAAAAAGCACCTACCTTGCCACCACTTTGAGGAACCTGGTTTTGCACCCATAGTTGAGTGTGGATGGAAATCCAAATATTCATGATGGGTTTTGGAAAGAGCCGTGCAATGTGCCATGAAACACTTAGGCTGATGGGAAAGGAAAAAGCTGAAATTTCCAGAAGAGTAGCTTTAGATGTCAAAGATCCTATATTGGCAAGTTGTCTTCTTTGTGTTTAAGAGCCTACTCATGAGAGCCAGCATCATTAGATCACGAGTACACAGGAACAAGAAATTAGTTTCCTCCTTGTAAAACGGGAAGAATCCCCAAAACAACAACATAGCACAAACCCTGTCTGTACTTGTCAGTATGACTCCATAAACATAACTGAAAGGAGAGCATGTGACTTAGAGAAGGACGAGAGGGATGGATGATCTCGTAGCCTCAAGTGTGTAACTGTAATGATGCCTGTCGACATAAAAACAAGGGCAGAGTTTGGCCAGGCACCCATTTATTTGCAGCTCTGCCTCACAGCACGCGTGCTGCTGTCAATGCTGAATTTAGCAGCTGTGCTGGGTAGCCCACAGCCAAAATCCTCATGCTACAGTAATTGCAATTCTATTCACTCTTTTTGCCCTGGATGCTCTGTTACTTTCAGCTGTGAAACACAATAATAAATGTTTGCCTTTAATTTGTAGGTGTCATTATCGAAACAGCAACCTGTAATTGCACAATTAATTATAATTCACAATAGTCATGACATCAAAAGTAGCTGAACCAAGGCAGGGAGTGAAAAGGTGGCTCTTCTGGATTAATTGGTATTACCAAGGATGAATAAAAGAACAATTTTAGTTTAAACACTGACACAGTTCAGGCAGCACAGAGAAGAAACACTTAATTCTCTGCCAACAGCTATAACACACATTTCCCTTCCTCAATTCAGTTGCTATGGTTTCTGTTGTTCTTTCTTTTATAAATTTGATTTTTTTAAAAAATGAGTTTCTCTGTAAATTACTTGATCATAACAAAGATAAAAGTTTGAAGAGAAACAAAATCCAGTTAATATGTCCTAATTCAACAAAAGTAGAGACAGCAGTTGAGTTTTTATTTTGCAGTTTGTTCAGATATCTAGTTTTGATCTCTACCACAGTTTAAAATCAGTTTAAAAGAAAAATCAGGCCCTACTTCTAGAAGTAGTCTGTTGATCACTGCTCACAAGATTCAAAGTATTTGACTTTCAATCTCTCATCTAGCACAAGGTCTTCAGAGAAGTGCAGATGATAAATTTTGGAGATAAGCATAATTTTATCTGTCAAAGTACTAGAGAACAATTCAGAGCCAGTGCTTGTTAATTTAGGATTTTATCTATTGAGCTCTGCAACACTGGTTCTATGTGCAGCCAGTGCCTTAGGCTGCTCTGCTCAGAATATCACAAATCCCCAAACTCTTCAAAGGCTCCGCCACTGTTGCCTGGAGACCTTGGCTTCTCACTTTCCTTCTCCCTGTAACAGGTGACTATCTTTTTCTCGGACATCGTGGGGTTCACAAGCATTGCTGCCTCCTGTACTCCCTTGCAAGTTGTTGAGATGCTCAACAATCTGTACGTCTGCTTTGACAGCAGGATTGAGTCTTACGATGTTTACAAGGTGAGTACAAACCCGCAGGCAAGGAATTTGGAAGTTGCTGAAATCTTTCTTACTTTGTTCCCTAGTGAATATCAAATACACCAGGCCAGCTGGCTGAAAGCCATGAAATCCAAGACCCACCATCGCACAGGGACTATACCACAGCTTGGCAAGTGGTGGACAGCTGAGATGATACATTTTACTCTGATCTCCTTTTGAAAGAAAAGCTCGGTGCCTGCCACTTAGTGACACATGCCCCTTCCCATCAGGTAGAAACCATTGGTGATGCCTACATGGTAGTGAGCGGCCTGCCAGAGAGGAATGGCACCAAACATGCTGACGAGATTGCCAAAATGTCTCTGGATCTGGTGGCAGCAGTTCGCCAAGTTGTGATCCCTCATATGCCAATGGGCAGACTGCAGCTGCGGGCTGGGATACACACAGGTACGTGGGCTGAGGTGGAGGGACGAGAAAAAGAGAATAGGACACAGTCTAATTGTGTGAGGAGAAAAGAATTCTGCTTTTCTGTACGAGCCATTGAGTCTCTGCAGGACCTCAGGATGAGTATTTTCCCAGTTCCAGCAGTAACAGTGGGGTGAAATGACTTTTGCTTGCATCAGTGTGGAAAGGGCTGTGAAACACTTTAGTACTGGCAAAGTGCATCTTCCCCTGATACCAGCACCAATTAGCTACAGCTAATCAAGTCGTGACTTCTCTCTAAGTAAATACTGTGCAGCCAGGCCCTAGATGCACTGAGTATTCCCAATTCCCATTGCTCTCCGAGGATCCAGAGGGACTAGCAAAGGTGTCTGCATTTGGCATCTCCCTGCATTTTTTCCACTTGCTTCTTATTGGGGTCTCTCTGCCTTGTATTTTCTCAGGACCCTGTGTAGCTGGAGTTGTGGGGTACAAAATGCCTCGTTATTGCCTTTTTGGGGACACTGTAAACACAGCCTCCCGCATGGAGTCCACCAGCTTGCGTAAGTGGCTCGGGCACAATCTGTGCTTTCTTTACACACCAGGCAGGCTCACACCTCCACTCTACGTCTCTCAGGTACTGCAGTGAAAAGAAAACCCCTAACACCCCCTCACATCGGGCATGGCCAAGTGTGAAATAAGGTTCGTACAGGAGAAGGTGCATTCTCTGTGGCACATCCCAGGCTAGAGAACTAATTACCATAGATTCAAACAAGCAGCACATGCATGACCTGCAATCCCCACTAGCCCTGTTACATACACTAGTTATCAAATAAGCAAGAAAAACTCTTGTATATTCACATGGGCAAGTGGAGTCACATCCCTTATGCCATTTCTGGAAAGCAATTGGAAATAAGAGGAGAAAGAGGGTGACAAAAGCCAAATAGCTCAAGGTAAGCAGAGTTTGATTTTAAGGACTTTAACACAAAGGCATTGGGTAGAAACACCATTGCTACATAGAAGAGGGCAGTGCATGTTTTCCTGATCCAACCTTTTACAATGCCTTTCCTACCAATACCACCTATTTTTACTGCTGTACGATGCTGTTGCGCAGGTACCCAGTGCAGCACTGCACAGCCATGTCAGTGAGGCAGTTAAACTGCTGAACTGTTTTTATGTTTTAGCTGACAGCTGACCAATGTTTACGGCATCTTCCCCTTCTTTGTGCTTCTTCCTCAACCTGACATTTTCCAAAGAGGAGGTAGACACACTGGGCTGATAAATGCGGGAGGGTTGGTGTGTGGTCTCTGGGAATAGGGGAATTATTAATTTCTAATGCTCTGTTCCGAATCCTAGCGCATGTCAGTGGGGCAGTTAAACTGCTGAACTGGTTTTATGTTCTAGCTGACACCTGTGTACAGTGTCACAGAGTCCTCGACCAATGTTTAAGGCATCTTCCCCTTCTTTGTGCTTCTTCCTCAACCTGACATTTTCCAAAGAGGAGGTAGACACACTGGGCTGATAAATGCGGGAGGGTTGGTGTGTGGTCTCTGGGAATAGGGGAATTATTAATTTCTAATGCTCTGTTCCGAATCCTAGCGCAGAAGATCCATATCAGTTCTGCTACATATGATGCCCTTCTCACAGATGACGCATATGAAATTGAACTGAGAGGAGAAATTGAAGTCAAGGTAACAGCTTTTCTGTAACTTTGCAAGAGTAAAGGTGTTTAATGAGATAGGAAGGAGATATGATAGATCTGGCCATTGCTCTTATGTGAATTGCAAGTAAATTTTTAACCATTGCCTCAAGGTTCTTTTGCTAATTCAGTCGGAAGTGGCTATACATTACTCCTAATCGACAAAAAAGTGCTACTGTGTGCTTTGAAATACAGCTGCTACGTCTGCACCTGCCTGGAACCAGATGAATATGGCTGAAAGTGTTAGGATTCAGTTACAAAGACACATGGGTGTAAGGCTGATTTTAAACCTTTAGCAACACCACCAGTGACCTGCAAGGCCTTTCTCCGAGCTGAAAGAATTATTAGCGCCCAAACTGCATATAAATTACAATTCTTTCCTGAAACAGCAGCAACTTATGAGGGAAGGCGAGATAACAAATGCAGTACAGGCAGTAGCCCTGGCCACAGTGATTCTCTGCTCTCCTTCATAACCCATGAAAATAGCTGTCTTCTGCTCACTCTTTTTCTTGTCCCAGGGCAAAGGGAAAATGAAAACCTACTGGCTTCTTGGTAACAAGAACTACAGTGTCCAAAATGACAGCCTGGTGTGTCACTGGAATCCGGCAATCTCCAAGAAAAAGAAGATGGAAAGTAGTCAGGGATCTGTCCAACAGGTAAGGAGGTGAACATTTAGCGGGGTGAGACTTCCTAGATAACGAGCCATTCGCTAAGGGCTAAGACATGTAGAACTTGCCTCTTTGTCCTGCAAGTAGAGGGCTCTGCTGTGTACAACTACAAGCTCCGTGTGTGTTCCTCTGTCAACAGAGTAGTGCAGGTGCTGTGGGAGCACCGCTGGCTGAGCAGAGCCCTGCAACGCCCCGGGATGAGCTGAGCCCTGACGGTCACGCTCAAGGGAGATCCAGACCAGCCTGGACCCCTAAGAGTGCCACCCATGGTGTGAGCCAGAAGCAGAGGAATGGCTTTCATCAGAGCTCCCACCACAGCCTCCGGGAGACTCCCACTTCATTGGGCTCACCGGCTTTGAGGGAAGGTGACAAAGGTGCCGGTTTAGAACACAGGGCACAGCTTGGAGACCATGGTATTAGAGCAATGCAGAAAAATGAGTTTCTCCCAGGTTTTGTAGGTGAGATAGGACAGGATGAGAAATGATTGGACTGCCCTAGGCACACACATTTCTTTTAAATGACATTCTCTTTTTGTTCTTAGCCATAATTCACATTTTTAACAAGCATGTTTACTTGGGAACCTAAAACACTAACAGAGATTTAGAAAGGTGTCTCTAAACAAGAAGCTACAAAAGCGCAGGTGGAGTTCCATCAGGCGCACGAGTGGTAGATAAAAGATGTACAGCAACGTGACCCCTTTCACTCCAATAAAGCTATTCTAGATTTATATTTGTACATGACAGAATCTAGCCATTGAAGTCCAGACACAGTGAGGATGCTTTCAGAACCTGAGCCAGCTTATTTCAAGCTAGCCTGTACATTTCTCCAGTAAACTGTTGTTTGCAAGGCACGTATAACTGTAGATAGTAGGAGAGAGAGTAGCAAGAGCCTGATGGAGAGGTTAACAACTCTTTTTGATCATTGTTTGAGATACAAATGAAGTGGGAACAACATTAAATTACTTCTATTAAGTCTCTGCAGCACTTTGTCTTCCCAGCTTTTCTCCACTACAGAGGAATCTCCTCTCCATACATGTATTTTTTTCCCTTATCCAATCACCAAGGGGGTTGATGGCGAGACAAAGATGCAGCCTAGCTGTATGGAAGACATTAGAAGGACAAGCTATTTCTCCCCATCAAATTGTAATTTGCTTTTCTTTCCTTGTTGGAGGAAAAGATACCTCTGCAGTGATGAGCAGAGCACAGTAAATTCCTCTTCTACATATGGCTCAGAGAAATCAAAGCAAACTGAGTTACTTCCTGACGTTGACTATTAGTAACTCTACATGGAGTTCAAGTAATTTGTAAGAAGTGGGCTGCACATATCATTAACCCTATCCTGCTAGCCACCTTTTTTGCGCAATTCCAGAGCAAGGGAACCATTCTGATGGGAACAGAAGCACAAGTGTGGGGGAGAGGGTTTGGCCTGTCTCCTCTCCCAGTCGACAGGTTCATGCAGAGCATTACTACTGAATAAAAGAAGGATCTTAGTAGATTAAAGTTCTTTTTAAGGGAGGCAAGGCAGTGCTTAATGGTTGCAAAAGGCAACAAAAATAAAGTTATGTATCTAAAAGGAAATCACGCTTGGAAAGCTGCAATTGGTCTCTGTTTTTAATTTTTTTTTTTTTTCCAAAATAAAAGTAGCTTTATGACCTTCAAAGGAAGCTGGTTGGAGTATCTTTGTCATTCACTTGGCTAATAAGAACAACTGAAAAACCTCATGTAAGTTGTCTCCTTACAGAATGAAAGCCAAGAGCTGGTCCTTTCAGTCAGCTCAGGAAAAGTCACTGTACGGGTGTCTGTGTGCCTCTACGTAAAGCAAACAGCCTGAGGTGAGGAGATCAACTTGCTCTCAAGGGCTGGGGATCTCTGAAGGTCAGCTAAAGAACTCTTTGGTCTTACAGATAAGTAAGCCAAAATTGGAGGCTGAAATATTCACGATAAATGTAATACGCATGTTTCTACATGAACAAGAATGAACCACAGAACTAATTCTAGCACTAGTGTCTTATGAACCAAGATCAGCTGTTGTTCTAAAAAACATATTCACCAGTTCAAGCAAGAATTCTTTCAAGCAAATTCAGTGGTTCAACTCATGCAGGATTTTGCTTCAGTGACCACAATGGTCACTCCAGTCTCACAACTTATGAAAACCTAACAAGACATTTTGCCCATCTTAGGCACAACTTCCCTTCCCACCTCCCTGAGTCTCCGAACTTGTCTACGTGGAATATTTACATGGGTGCAAATACAATCTCATTTCTGCAAAAAGATACCTGCAAGCATGCCGTTAAGATTTTCCCTCCCATTAATGTAGCTGTTAAATTGCTCCAATACATTCACACCAAAGAAAACAAACGTAAATCATATTACAGCAAGCTGCATCACAGAAACCCATGAGGAATACATATCAAGCACTTCCAAAAAAAAAAAAAAGAAAAAAAAGACTCTTTTTAAAGTCAGTGTCTGGAATCCAAGGGGAGGTGGTGTAACGGGTTTTTTTAGGTGCTTGATGCTGGTATTACTGGAGATGTGTGGAAGCTGCATAGGTGTGCTCACGCGGCATTAAACAAATACACAATCACATGTACTCAAAACCACACATATATATCTAGGTTGATGCCCAGTACTGATACTGAAAGGCTGGAATCCTTTCATCTGGTTCCTGTCAGCACTCAGCAAGTGGGATCAAATGTGGAAAACAACAGGAAAGGGGGTCAGAGACAAATGTTGTTGAAGAGCCATGACTCTCAAGTCAGCGAAGGAAAATGCCTCAGGTGCACATATCCCTTCACAAGCAGGCATGAAAGGAACAGCACCGGGGAGAGGGAGAGGGACAGCTGGGCACCGCAGGGAAGCTCAGAGCCACGGGAGCCCCACGCTGTCTCTAATTGTTATGAAAATCCTGGGTCAAGATCAGAGGCAAATTATTTGCATGGAAAATTGAGCCTGTTCTGATCTTCATCTCTTCAGAGGCTTCAGTGTGGATTTTTAATTTAGAAAAATAGTAGAAAATGGCCCTGTGTGCTTGATGATAGATGGCAATTAGTGTTTATTAATGACACATGCTTTGGTTCAACTCTGAACAGTCCCTCTCCAGAGAGGAAGGACGAAGTGATGAGCTCCTTTCTATGCATGTGGCTGATGCTTTGACATAGTGGCTTGGTTTCCAAACATTTTTGGGTTGTCTATGCCTAACATACAACAAGCCTTGGAGTGGATGAAGGCTGAGGCTGTACCAGGTTGGCTGGTCTAACTCTGAGACTGACTTCTGTTAAGATGAAACATCTTCTGGACTGAAAACCTGGGTCTGGACCAGACTAACACAGTGTCTCAAGTTTACTCCATGACAGGGTCATGGATTTCAACCTAGTCAAAGGCACACAGCTATACCTTCGACTAGATAAATCCTGCAGGGATAAAACCAGTTTCCATTTTTGAGTTTAACATACAAAGTCAGTTTCTCCATAGCCTTCCCCGAGTATCACTCAACGGTTGCACCTCATTTCCATAAAGATCATACAGATTGTTTTGGCCACCCTGCACCAGTCAGACTGCTGAGTTACACAGGACGCAGAGTCTGAAAAAGAAGCTGTCCCGGTCCTCTCCGCAGATCTAGAAACAAGCATCTCTGCTTCCCCCTTCAGCCAGCCTGTTCCCATCGGAATTCTCGCAAGGCCAGGGCAGCGCGGTACCGCAACCAGCACTTTCCTACACCGAACGCCAGGTGTCGCGACATGCCTGCGCGATACACAGAGCATCCACAGTCCTTTAAGCGTCCCTTTGGGCTGCCAAGAGAAGTCGGGCTCTAGTCCCACGCACACTTTGTCACAAGCGGTGAAAGGAGAAGGGAATGTCACTGAGTTGCCACAGCATTTTCCTCTTGAGATGGAGGAGGACAGAGAAGCTGGAAGGGCAAAACAAGTCTTTTAAGACAAGGCATTAAATGGAAACATGCCCTTGAAACCAGAGGGCAGGTAAAAAAGGGATGCAGATTAATAAGATGAAAGAGAAAAGAGCACACATCCTGGAGTATTTGTCAGCTTCTAGATGTTTCTAATTCTCAAACCCACTCTGGCAATGACTGTTCCTTACTCTCACATACTCCAGGACAGTTGGGATGATCTCTATGGCCCAGATGGAGAAATAGAAGCCAGAAAAATCATGGCTTAGCACTTGACTCTGCTAACACCTTATTCAATGACCTCCAGTAAGTTACCTAACCTGTGGGCTCTGCACTGCTTTTCGAGGTGTTAAGAAGTCTGTTATTAAAGACATGTCAAAATGAGAGGGGGTTGGGAAGTTGGAAACAAAAATAGTTCATTGAAGTTAATCAGTTTGACAGAGTTCTTGCCAGTGACATTTCAAAGATCCTGGAGGATACTGCTAGAGAAAGAGAGCAAAAGCTATCCCAGACTGTGCAGCAGTTGGGGTAATTCAGGTGCCCACCCAGAATGGAGAAGTCCTGTCCCCCAAGTCCCTTCTGTCCTTCCATTAATGTGCTGGCGTACTCCCAGCTCCTGCTGGGATGCTCAACAGATGAAGCCCTACTGCTACTTTTGTTCTCATCCATTAAAGTCCAGCTGAAGCCCAGTGGCAGGGGTTTGGCCTTTAGAGTATTCAGTAACACCAGCCACTTTGCACTCACTTTATGTGAGCCAACAGTATTTTTAGTCCTCAGCTAAATGATGGCAAGCTGGGAAGCTCCCCCGGCTAATAGTCTCACACTCTGCAGGGGCCAGGCCATATACCCAAAGATCCCGGCAAACCCCAGGGTAACAGCCTCGGGGGCTGTTCTTCTTTGTCTCAGTGCCTGCTTACAGTACTGCTCAGAAAAAGCCCCAGGGCCAAGTCAGGCCAGGATCCAGTTAGATCCCCAAGGGCTTTTTGCCTTTTCCTATTTATCTTTCAAGACATGGTGCACTGGAGACTGCAGGGAGTCCATTAGCTGACCAACTGACCTGCAGATACAAGGAACTGCTTAATTAGCAGGTCTAAAGGAACATGGGGGGGGGGGGGGGGGGGGGGGGGGGTCGCTCCCAAGAGTGACAAAGAAAACAGCTGCCTGAAAACAATTTTTCCTTTCCTTTAAAGGGACATGGGGGGGGGGTGTGTGTGTGGGTGTGTCGCTCCCAAGAGTGACAAAGACAACAGCTGCCTGAAAACACTTTTTCCTTTCCTATTTACAGTGTTCTTTAAAGATGTGGCTTTTTACTCTCTGCTAATTAAAACCAGCAGTTCAGGCTTGCATCAGTCCTTCAGTACAAGAGCTCCTATATTCAAGTTCATGGAAACAGAAAAAGGCAGGACCACGAAACCTCAGTGATTTTGTGGACTTTGTGCTCCTTGTCCTCACCTCACAGTAATTCCTACTTCTTCTGCAAGTGCTTTTTACTTGTTCTCAACGCAGGTCACTGCTGCACATGCCCTTCAAGGACAGCACAGACAGATACGAACCGACTTTGCTATAGCATCAGAACCACAGTTTATTGACTCCTAGGCCAGTGCTCATCTAGGTAGGCCCCAAAAAGAAAGGATGGTGATTATAGCAGTTGTCCTAGGCAAACCACAGAGGACACTGAGTAAGTCCATCCACTGTACTTCTAAATATTCTATCTGGCTGCAGCTAGTCCAGAAAACAACAAGTTCTTTCTATTGCAAAGTCCTTGAAACACAGAACAACTCACCCAGATTGGACCAGATCCATACAACTTTGTGATGTGCTGTCACCTGAGTTTCTGCCTCTCTGGAACATTCCCGTCCTCGCTTAGCTCAGTATGGGTCTAACAGTGACAGCAGTTTCCCTGCTGCACTGCTCAGTATTTCTTACTGTCCAAATTTAGGCTCACAGAGGCCTTAGCTGTGGACCCTAAGGACTAGGGATTTTGTTTTTAAACTCTCAAGAACACGCACAAGGCAGGAGAGAGTCAGAGTCTATTTCAGGAAGGTGTTTGGGGCAGTCAAGCTAAAATTAGACCATTTGTTCCTAAAAAGACTGTGTAGAACGACAAGGACTTGGCAAGAGGCTCTTCAGTTGGGAATGTGACATAGGAAGCGTCTACACGGCTGTTGGCAGTGATGTCACCTGGCTGCTCAACGGTGCTGGGCTGCAGGGTCCTGGGAAGCTCCGAGAGCGAGCACTGGAACTTGTTCAAGCCACTCTGTATCTGCAGGCGGCTGAGTGGAGCGCAGGGCGCGAGGCAGAAGTGTCGACAGGCTCCGACGCTTGACGCTCCCAGATAAGGGAATCCGTAGCCATGACAGAGAGCTGTTATTCTTGCACTATTTGTGATGGGCTCTTCAGCAAAGTATCAGTCTCCTCTTCCTGTCATGCCCCCCTCCTCTTGCTGCTCCACGAATTCCTGCCTTCTGAACTTTCTGCCTTCCACACATGGCTCACTGACACTTCTGCTTAGCAGCCTCAAGCTGGCAGGATCATTAGGGAACAAATCCATGGGCAGTGGGCCTAGAAGCTCAGCCTGGAGGGACGGGACGTTTTGTTGTCTCAATGAAGGTACTTGCTTTGAAGCCAAGTTAAGGGGTACCAAATCAAGCTCTCAGACCTGTACAAGTAGGGATCTGTTCTGAGGTTTCAAGTACAGTAGTATAACGATTAGGGATGTGCAAAAAACAGCTCTGGAAAGCTACACAGTGTTACACTTAGGAGGTATAGAAGTTTTAAACGCAGCCTATCTCCTCCAGTAGAAGCTTTCTGGTCATCAGGAAATTACTGAGTATCTGCAAAAGCTCTCATTCATTCTTGCCTCTACGATTGCAAAGCTGTGCAGACAACAACCTAGTTTCCTAACACACAAGTGAGACGGGAGCATCATACACGCTTCGTGCAGGGGGGAAATACAGAGACAAACAGTTGCTTAGATTGCAGACAAGATCATGAAAGCGATGCACACTTCCACTTCTCAAAGCAATACTTTAATCACTGGCCAATCCTGTCTCCCATACAATTACAGAATAAAAGACCTAAAAGCAGGTAAGTCTTAGTTTAAATCAGCCTGCTCTCAACACTTGACACAAGGAAACAGAGAGCTACACAGAGAAAGAAATGTACTCTAGCAACTTAAGAGAGCAGATTGTTTACAAAATCAGCAGCAAGACAGCATGAGATCTGTCTGAGAGTCAGGTCTGTTTGGACTTCAATGAAGGCCTCCTGTGCTACGGGCAAAATGAGACCGACAAGACCCAGCCCAAAGGTTTGTCTTGGCTCTGACTTCAGTGATAAGCCCCATGGCTGTTGGAACCTTGGAGCAAAACCAGCGCTCAGCTTTGTAACCCACTGAGCAAGACCTCAGAGATACCTTACACTCCCTCCACCCCCCCTCCCCTTTTTCTTTTTTTTAAAAAAAAAAACAAACACAAAACCTGACTAATCCCCTTCTGGTTTACATCAGTTCAAAAATAGTTGAAACTCTTCAGTTTATGAACCAATACTTATAATGATTTCTTTTTCCAAAAAAGATTAAGTTTTCTAGAAAATGTAGTTTGCTGTTTTTCTCCTATTACCGCCTTCTTTTCCTTTCACCCCCCCAGAACAGCCGTAGCCATTAATATACATATGTGTCTGTCCTCACTGGTAGTTTGGATGTGTCTGGAGGGAATTGTCGTTCTAGCTATGGTTAGAGATTGGGACCCAGAATTCATTTTAAGCCTCCTAGAGGTAAAGAAAGGTCAGATTCAGAGCAGCCTAGCTGTTCAAGCCCACATCCCCTTTCCTCCTTATTGTCTGAGGGCAGCTCTGATTTATTAGCATGTCATCTAGTGGATTTGCACCCTAGTTCACCTCTACCTCTCACAAGCTGTCTCTCTGCACTAAAATATCATCATGTGCTAAAGTGTGAAAGATCTCCTGGTCCTATTGCACTTGTCAGGTGCATCTGCTGTATCATATCGCTTCTCTCCTCCATTCATTCTTCCCATGGCCAATATTTTAGACCTTCTTGGTCATTTCCTGATCTGCTCTGGCCTGAGATATGATGTCATGGCTCACAATGGTCTTCACACTTCAACACTAGGCAAAAAAATGTGCTGTTATCCTCAGGGAGGTGACATGGTAAAACAAATCCTCTTGGTCAAACAATGCAGAAGTTATGTGAAGAATCTCCAGTGGGCAAGGGATGCTACAAGCATTCTCTGAGTCTGAGTTTTGTGGCATCTATCAGCTGTGCAAAGAGAAGCCACGCTAGTGTGTTGGTTTTAACTAAACACAGTTAAGTGTTTACAGCATATACACCACAGTTCATTAGATGGTGTTTGAGTGCTCAAATGAAGACGCTTTGGAGGGTTCTCTCACATTTCAGAAAGCATTGAAGCACCATTTCCTGTAAAAAGGACTGGTAGTGTGTCCAACTCGGACAGGTTGCGTGGCTGTATTCTCACCCTACCTGTCCATTACTGCTTACTATTGCACAGCTTTCCCATCCAGCTTTCAAAGCAGAGCAGAGATCAGTCTTGGGGGAGAGAGTGAGTGGACACACAGAAGAAATTGCTCCTAGATGAGGAAGTTCAGATGGACATGGATGAAACTTACTCTTGGACATCCTACTCACTGCAGTGGGGCACAGCAATGTAACCATGGTGTTAAAGTTCAAACTCAAAGGTGACGTCTAAGGCCCCCTTTTAACTGACAGGAAAGCGAGTCCAACATTTCCTATGGCCTATCAGGCATGCACAGGCACACTGCACAAGCCCTCCATGTGCAGCTGCTACTCAAGCCTGACTGCTCCACTGAGTGCAAGCAAACTGTGTGTAAAAATGCTGTTTGCTGACTTGCACACATGAAGCTGTCTGAAGCCTTTCTTTTTTTTTTTTAATTTATGCAAATGGCCAAAACCTTCCCTACATCAATAGAGCTGCATCATTTATGAGAGTAAAGATTTTAGCCCCATATAGGTTGAAGATCCTTCAAGGTCTGGACTGAAACACCTAGAGGGAGAGAGAACTGAAGCTGTATCCACCCAGCTGATCAACAGCAACCAGTCTTGTGGATTCTCAATCTGGTTGACAGTTATATTAAGTAGTAACCTTAACTCTCCAGTCACTTAGTGACTAGAGAACCTCTTCACCTCAGTGAAAAATCCTGTTCATTTCCCGGTCCCATTGGAAGCGTGGGTACAATACAACTTACCTTGACAAGGAGCACTCTTTTGTGAGCTGAAGCTGACACCATACACGTAGGAGGAAACCTTTGAACTCCATATTGTCCTCATCCTGAACCTAGGTTTAAACTCTGGTTTTGTAGTGATTAAACTATTTTGATTAGAGGAATGTTTCTTTTACCCATTGGCACAGCCCCAAGGGTTTCAGCTTTCTAGCAGCATTCAGTTGCTTAACACAACTATCTTTTGTCCCTGTAAATTAATTAAATGAAATCCTGTAATTCCAGAATAACTCTGTCCAGCCCATAGCCACTAAACACTTGACTCAAAATTAACTTTGTACAGAGAGAGGGACTGTAAGTAGTTTAGAGTGAAATCATTGCTCTCCTCAGCATCCACAGGCAGAATTTAACTGCCTTCCCCCAATCTCTGCCACTTCAGACAGCACATTTGGTGTTTGCGTTCACACAAGGAAGCAGCCCTGCTACTGTACATCCCCTAACTCACACCGCAAGCCCTGACATATAGCTAGTCCAACCGTTTCTCTTTTGTCCAGACAGCAATGGCTAGACAGTGCATCCCAAGGCTGAGTCCAAAGCTCAGGGTGAGAATCCTTGGTGACAAATCTATTCCAACCCACAGTATTTCCTCTAGCCACCTCAATGTCACCACAAGGGCACATGGAGCAATGCAGCCCCTGAGGACTCTACAGACTAAGGCACAGGGCCTGATACCCCTTTGCTGAGGGTTTGTAGCAAGTGACTAGTGGAAAAGGCAGGACCACGGGGTGCCTAATGTGACAGGGGAGGTGTGAATGTGGTGCTGACAGCGGAGTTTATCTCAAGCATGAACACAGGCTCCAGCCCTGTAGCCTGAGCACCTTATTGTAGCTTTAGAAGTGTTTTTGAAATGCTACTCGCCCATCTCACTGTGCTGACAAGCAACAGCTAAAATATCCTGCCCCTCTGGCCCACGGCCATGCCATCCTCCACCAGAAAAGGATGTAGCTATTTCCAGAAGCTTGGCAAACACAGTGAGTATTTTCTGGGAAAACAAAGAAGGGTTGTCAAATCAAGAACAGTGGGTGACAAGAGTCACCATAGCTACACTGAGTTACTAAGAAAGAGCAGCTTAGCTAAGCTCTGGGTTAGGCTGCATTCCTCCTTCTGCGGCTCACCCACCCAAGACAGGAAGGAGCTCTCTTTCTCTTCACACATAGCCTAATGTGGATCCACTGTGGACTTCCAGGATGCTCTTCTTGGCACAACCAACTGCTTGCAATGCTGTGACATGAAGTATTTGCCTTCTAATCCTAGTGGGCAAGCGTGGACACATGCAAGTATCCAGTTGTGCCTGAACTGATGAGAAACATCGATGAGGAGGACTGTAAATGTTAGCAGAAGGAAGAACACCAGACACATGAATCTCTGTCAAACAAAAATCAGGATAGTTTACCTCCCTGTTCTCAAAAAGCAGGGACCTACCTACACAACTTTGTAGTCAAGGAAAGTCCACGGGTCCGATATGTGTCAAAAGTAACCGACAATTGGGATCCTGCTCTGGGAATAAAAAATTGAGGTTGTGCACTGCACCACTCTCTCACAGGCTGAAGAAAATCTAGAGAGTGTTTAGTGGAGGATAGGCTTTATGTAATGGCTACAATTTTAGTTAGTCAAGTTATTCTTAGGTTCATCACCAGTCTGTTAGGGAAGGGAGAGGGGAAGTAAACAACCACAGCAACTTCTAGGACAGGTGCCATTTCATTCCTGTAGCTGTTTAGCCATTTCTAGAAACGGCTTCTCCTTCTGCATGCTCTGTACTGACAAATGGCATGCAGCAATAAATAGCACAATAGGATAGTGTGACCTCTTGCCCCTTTGTTTGGCTTCTTGGCTAGCAAACCTTCTAGATCAATGGGCACTGTTGTCACTGCTCCGAGCTATTCCGGATGAGCTAGGTTGCAAAGCAAAACCTGGCAAATGTTACCCCAGACAAAATGTTTAAGAAATGTCCTTCCCACTCCCATCTCTTCTTACAGAAACTTACATTCTGCAAAATCCATTATAAGAGTCCAGATCAACACATCTAGGGTGGATCTAAACTTAGCCATCCACGAGAACATCCGACACTCTGCTGTACACACAAACTTTTAAATATCATGCACGCGCATTCATAGATCACACACTTACCATGTGCCTTCCCCAGATATAACCACTCACGCACACTTACATAGCTACTAGAGCCTAACGCCTGCAAAAGAGCCACTCAGTCAGCCCCTTCTCGTACTGTACGTACCATGTTCTTGAATCAAAGATTGAAGTGGTCATTTTATCAAAACCTCTCACAGTGTCTGATCTGTTTTCTTTTTTTACCCAGACCTTGCCCTAACCGCACTTGGAGGCACAGTCCCTGCCCAGTCACCAGCAGAGGTCAGCACCCCCCTCACGAACACAGGAACGACCTTCGCCTGCTGCTGGGGCGCGAACTCCCAGCTCCAAACAGTTGGGGATGTGTAATCCCCACGCCGCCCACCAACGGTTCTCTTTCTTCCTCCTCTCAGAGGTTATGAACTGCAGACTAATGCAGCTGCTAATTAGCTGTATGCTTCGCTATACAAACAATTTTATGACCTGAGGCCTGACCTAGCTCCCACTGAAAGTCCAAACTTTCTCTAGGAAGGCAATAACATGTAGTCCAGTCAGACCTCGGTTCAAATACCAAAGGTATCTAATACAATATAGAGAATGCAAGACTGATCTTGCACTGCTCAGAATCAACCTAATAATTTCTGAGGTCCAGCTTAAAGATCAGGGGGAAGCAAGACTAGCTGCCGCAGGACTAAAAACACCGACATGGTTTAAAACCATGCAGAGCTAATCCATGTTTTCAGTTGCAGAGTGAACACCTACAACTTGTCTGCGTAGACATTCCCACCTTTCCAAAACAACTGGGCAGCAAGATGCTATTCTCCTTGCTAGAGATGAAGCTTAGCCAAAAATACAGTTTCAGGTGAGGATTTATGGAACATGAATACTTCTTTAAGCCTCTGCCTCTCACCAGGCACCAACCAGAAGCATCATGCCATTGCTCTGAACACCTCATCTTGCTCCCTCTTTGTTTCAGGATTCATTTTACTAGGGTCTCCAAAAATCCTCACTTTTGATTCAGCTGATCCTACGATGTTTGCCTAGTCTTCATTCCCCACTTGCTTCTCACATTTGTCTAACACAAAATCCCTCCTTTCTTCCCATCATCCTGCCATGATGAATCCCAGAATCTTCTCTAGTACTACAGTCTGTAAAAGCCATCTGTGCTTTTCATACCAGCTCTCCAGCAGTTTTCACATTTCATCTGCTTTACCCTGCTCTATGACTATTATTTACATCTATAACTTGATCCATTCCCTCCCCACCTTTTCCTTTGAGACCTGAGGATACTATTTGCTGAAGAGTGCTGGGACTCTGTGTGCTTAAAGTACCTTGGGAAAAGCAGCTTGCCTCTAGATGTCAAAAGAATTTACAGCAAAATTGTTATAAACATCAGCAAGACTAGCACAGAGCAAAGTCAGGGAACCTTAGCATCAAACCACACAGCAGGAAACCTAAAAATGTCCTCATGCATGAGGAAAAAGCTCCTTCGGGAGACAGATCATTGAAAGGGGGCCAGGAACACTCACCAAGAATCAGTGGATGTTGCACTTCTCTCACTAATGCCATCCAAGTGCCAGCACTGGGGGATAACGAGAGAAGTCAGACTGATCATGGCTGCTACAGGCCAGATACAGAAGTCCCGTGTGGCTTCTTTGTTTCCACCCCTGCTGCAGCAGAGATCAGAATTGGGCCCAACTCCTCTCTCAGCAGCAATGAGCCACAGAGCACACCGAGACAGCCATTTGGCTAGCACTGTGCACAATCTCCAGCTTTTTCATCCCCTCCCTCACTGCTGCTTCCCTGCTGGGTTTCATTAGTGTCAGCAGAATGTGATAAATGTGTCTGACAAACCTAATATTAAAATTTTGCCATCAAACCTCAATGCTCCAGAACCACCTACGACCTGCTACTAAATGCCAGCCTGCTGCCCTCCTCATCTTCAGGCAGCCTAGGCCCCTTCTTGTCCCAAAGAGGTACAGAGGAAAAAAATCCTCTCTTCACCCCTATCAAAGACATCAGTGAGCATTAGTGAGAGCAGAACAGATCAGGCAAAGGCATAATGCATTCCTGGGAGCCCAGAGAAGAGTGGTGACAGCACTGAATCTATCCTCTGACCGGCCTTCACAGTCCCACGGCAGGTGCTGTTGGACAGGAGGAGGAGAGAGGCAACGTGTGCCGTGGGTCACTGTGGGATGACCAGCCGGCAAGGGAAGATCCTTCTGAGTCACCCCATAGCGAAGGTTTGGTTTATTCCCCAGAGATGGGCTATCACAGACACTAGGAGATCAGAGATCCTCCCAGCGCACAGTTCCAGCCACCCCTGAGGCAGGGACCAAATTCTCCTCTGGGTTGTGCTGGTGCAGATGCAGCGAGTATATGCCAGCTTTACACCAGGTAAGTGAGCTCTACAGAAAAGGGACTTGGCACAGAGACTGTTGAGACAACTGCTGTTGCAGATCCCCCTGCACCCCCTCCTTGCTGTCAGCACATAACCTAAGGTGAAGGCAATAAAGCACCAGAAGAGCAAGCAGAGCACCTGCAGCTGGGTAATTACCAGCCAAGCACAGGCTCAGGATGATGCTGTGCACTGAACCCTGGCTCAGCTCAGCCGCTAGACCACTCGGGAGAAGGCAAGGGAGGGAGCAACCAGGCAAATGCTTGGATACCACAGCTAAATGCTAATGTCCCATAATGAGGGGTCCCTGGTGCCAGCTTCCATCAAGGACTTGGCGATCCCACTTTGATGAGAGCACCACAAACACGTCACTGCCCTTTCAGCCAGCTGCAGTGAGCCAGGAGATGCTGGCCTCTGCAATTGGGAAGGAGAGGGAGGCTGAAAGGGGTCACTGAGCTAGGAGGGAGGAGGATAATGAGTCACTGCGGCAGTGCTCTAATGGTACCTACCTAAGCATGCCACACACTATCAACTTCAGAGCCCAGCTTCCTCACAGCAGCCTGTAGAGATGAGGCAGATATACCCCCGGAGGGATAATATGCCCTAACTCTACTCTTTTAATAAGAAATAAGATCTCTACTGGTACAGGAGAAATATCTCAGTAAGCTAGGAAGCAATTTACTGCCGGAGATGAACAGCACACGCCAACCTGCCGCCTTCTTGATACTTCCTTCCACCCTAAAGGGAGGATTTGCCGTACAAAGTAACACTCAAATTACTTCAGAAATGGACACAAAACCATTTCCTGTCTCCCAAACACTTTCTCAGAGTCCTCAGAGGTTCCTCCCTTCTTATAGACTGAAGTTTGTTGGGAAGTCTCTATCTTAATTGCACCACCCAATGGCAATATTTGAAACCGCTGTGAATATTCAGACACTGAGTTTCAATGCTACTCTGAGCCCTGAGAAGATCCAGAATGTAAAGCAGAGACTTTTGCTGGATGGCTTTCTAGCTATGTCTTTCCACTGCACTGAATCTGATTTGAACCCAGCTGTTGACTAGATGGACTGAAGCTGTCCTCATTGTCTAGGTTATGCAGCACTCTGTGAAACGCACTCGCATTGAGGGTCATTGTTTTGGGAGATGTAACATCCTTTTGTTCTGCTTATGGACAACATCCACCTGAAATGCATTAGGATGAGTGGCAGTGACAAGTCAAAATTCGAACCAGGTATTAGGAAATCATTGTTTCTTGAAGATTTTCAAAACTCAACTTGACAAGGCACTGCACAATTTGATCTGAGCTGGCTCTGCTTTTAGCACAAGATTGTACCACAGACCTCCAGAAGTCCTTTCCAACCTTAATTATTCTGATTTTACCAACATAGTCATAGACGAGGACTGTGCTAGTGTATATATTTTAACAGTTACCAGGCAGACAATTCAGAAGTCCCCCAAAACCAGTTCAGAGATCTTGAGGTCAAGATTTCTTATCCACAGATATGCAGACTTGTGACAAGCCAATCAAACCAACAAAACAACCCTAGGCTTTTTCAGAGAACAGATGAGCCTGAAGCTGCCCTGACCTTCTTTTACTGTCTTGTTACACTGCAAAGTACACACCTCAAACTTCTGAAATTACGATTTCATTTTCTAATAAAATTCAGATCGTATGTGATTTTAATCAACAACAACAACAAAAAAATCCCAACAATGTAATAACATCAGACCTCCCTTTCTGTCATAGAGGGATGTTTACAAGCTGTCTCCTTAGAATATCCATTTCTACAGACACATAAAAATTATGTCTTGAACTGATCTGCAGATGAAAAAACACTGAAAACATTAAACCCACTGGCACATCACAGAATTGTTTTTTCCAAGCTTTCAGTACCAATAAGACTCTTAACCTCAAAGTTCAGATGAAAAGTGCCAGATGGTCCTTCATTTACTTCCATTTCCTCCATACAGATCCAGCTCAATGGCCTTTAACTTTCTGCACCACACACGCACAAAAAAGCAGTGAAAGATCAAGATGTATTATTGCATACTCAAGAACATTTCAATTTTTCAGCAGGGACAAATTTCAAGCCCCTACAAAACACGCAACTTAACAGGTTTTATTGCTGCTTTTCCCCACTGCCCTCAAAACAGAAAAAGTCATTTCTTGGCATGGAATCTAGTAAAAAACTCATTAGAACAGCTGGGGGGGTGGGTTGGAGAATCAGTTATCTATATACATCTTCATCAGGGCACCCACACGTCTCCCAAGTGCTTTTAAAGTAGAGGGAGGTCTGGCCAACAGCAATGATTTTAATACCCTGAAGACCTTGGCTAAGAACTGATTCAGTTTCTTCTGCTTCCCCTAACATTTCACAGAATTAATTTTGTTTGAAGCTGGTGCTGCAATTCATTAAAAAAACCAAACCACCAAAACAAACCAAAACAAACAACCCCCCCCCAACCACAAAACCCACCAAACACACATTCTGATCCTGCACCTTTTTAATGTCCCTGTAACTGTACATGTGGTAAGAAAGATGTCAGAGCTCTGCTTCCTTTCAGACTAATTTCAGGTTTAATACAAATTGTGTATCACAAACTGAGAAAGAACACAGAGGAAGTGTTTTAAGCTGGATCCAGGGGAAGAGAGGAATTTCTTCCTCAACTTAAGCCATGTAGAAGCTTTCTGTGCATATCAGCCTGGTTTCAGCCACACTCATGTCACTCAGGTCAGTAATTCATGCAACTTAGCATATTTTTAGGACTTGGATTTCCCTTCTTCTCCAAATCGCACTCTTTCGTCTCATAGGTTACTAATGCCATATTAGTATGTTAGGTAATAACACTTGATTCTTACATAGTGTGTTTTACAAGAGCTCTGTCCCTCTGATTTGGTACTTCATGGTGACAAAGGAGCCAGGTGAATGTGTAGTGGATACAGTTTGCTTCCTGTCTCACTTTATACTTCTCTCACAATTATTTTTCTCTGGATGGAAAGGAAAAGTTTAGCAGTCAACCCAGGAACACTAAGCTAAGCAAACTGACATACCTAAGTGGCACCAAGACAGCAGGCTGTAGACACCTGCAGATTCACAGCAACAGAAGGAAGCTGCGTCATCTAAGCATAAAATGCTCCTTTTATTCACCATCAGAAAGAGAGAACTATTTCCTCCCTCCTCCTCCTGGGAGGATGAAAACAGATCAGAACCTCAAACCAATCCTTGCACTGGCAGGAACTCAAAAGGTAGACTTGGGAGGGGTTGGAGGAAGATATAAAGGCTGGTAGCTGGAGACACAGAGCAATACTGAACTGGGGAGACTCAAGGGGAGGAGGAATCAGAGACACCAAAACATGAAGAGGAACCTGAAACTTCTTTTTTGCCCTGGATTCCTTCTGCTGCTTATTGTCAGTCAAAACCAGGCGAGGTCCAGGCCCATTTCCAGCTTACAGGTAAGTGACTGGCTGCTCAATAGAACTGAAAGAAGCTGATGCTTCTTTAGGACTTAGACACTTCAGATTAGCTCCATTTCTTCCAACCCCAACTAAAGCAGTAGGAGACACTCAAAGAGATCATGACAGCAGGAACCCTGAGGTGGGCAGACAGAGAGAGTTATTAAATGGAAGGAAACTAAAGTAATTGATTACTGGATTTAAATTTCTGATCACACAAAGCAATTGAAAGGAAAATATTTTTTCCTGTGGGCTGAATTTGGGGATTGCAGATTTAGGGTCATCCTGTGACTGAGTGAAGCAATAAACTTTTGGAGTAAAAGGAATTTTTCTGGAAGCGCTGTGATCTACAGCCCTAGAGCAGTCACCCGCATGCTCCTCCCTGAAGCCTCTGGTTTAAGCTGAAAAAGGAATTAATGGGTTGTACCTGCACGATCCTCCTCAGCTCAGTAGTGCGGTAATGCAGTCCCTACTTGCAAGTCCCAGAGGTAGAACACGAGAAAAAGAGAAAGTACGTGTGTGTGTGTGTGTGTGTGTGAGGCGGTGTGTACACTTGTGTGCGCAGGAATTCCAAGTCATTAGGAAAACATATTTCAGCTACCTGACTATGGATCTGGTATTCCCAAATATGAAGTAACCTCCCAATCTGAAAAGAAATATATAATCCTTCTAGCAGCAATTTCAGCATGCCTCCTGTCATTGTGTCGCTTCTTTTACTATTCCAAGGCATAACCATTTTTTCTTCTTCCTCGTTCACTCTTGACCAAGCCTCTTTCATCATCTTTCACAATTTATCCCACATCCCAGATCCCCAGCTCCAGGAAAGATTTAACTGGCAGTTTGTCAGCTCAGAACTATAGAATACGGTAACAGCATAGAGCCTTAGAACATTTTGAGAGAGCATACAGTGTCAGCTCAGAGCAGCTTGGCGAGCCAGAAGAAACTAAAGATAACGACCATCAGCTTCAGAAATCACTTCACTACTTCATCTTTTGATAAATGTTCAAAATAAGTTTCTCCAAACTGAGCACTAAGCATGGCTTATATGAAAATAATGACAGAGTTCCCAGAACCCCTCCTTTTTCTCCTCTCCTCCCTCTCCACCATCTCCCTTTCCCTTTTTTCAGAGTCTGTCCAAACTGTTAGATGAGGACCTGGAGCAGCCCCTGGTCTCAGAAGAGAGGGACCATGAGCAAGATGACATGACCCCAACAGGTGTCTTTGATCAGCAAGATGATGAATTCCAGTGGACCCGAAACACCAGGGACCAGCCTGAGAGCATGTCCATGGGCGACAGTGCTGTCGAGAGGTTCTTCAACAACCTCCTAAGTTTACCCCATAGATACCGAGGCAGAAGCAAAAAGGGCCTCTCCAGGGGCTGTTTTGGTGTCAAGCTGGACAGAATTGGGTCACTGAGTGGACTGGGATGCTAATTGCTTACTATGGTAAGAGAAAGCCAGAGGCAGGTGGCCTGTGTGTTCGTGTATAACTTGCATAAATATGCAGACAAGCAGATTTAATTCAGCTTTAAGGAAATGGTGCCTTGAAGTCATTTTTACCATCCCATCCCAAACACGGTTTACTAACATTACCCTCCTTAGAGTTCACTATCATCAGATGTATACTTAAAACCTGTGAATGCCACATCTCTGCTTTACCTGCTTTCGCTCCTTTCTCCAAGTCAGCTGTTAGCATCTCATCTTGTCACAAAAGCCAGATCAGAGAGATTTTCACCAGCTCCACAGGGATGCTTGTGTCAATCCAAAGAAACTCTGAGCAGAACAGTGGAGCTGAACCTGGCCCTAGAACAGTAAGAAATCAGTTATTTTCCATGTGTGAAATCCT
The DNA here is from genome assembly GCF_000690535.1 of Cariama cristata. NCBI lineage: Eukaryota > Metazoa > Chordata > Aves > Cariamiformes > Cariamidae > Cariama > Cariama cristata. Next base: position 32,301 of record NW_009596543.1, read on the forward strand.
GTCCACTTCTGTTTCTTTTACTTATTCCTCTGCTTTCTTGACAGGACTGACTTTGAGGTGTCAAAGGACTGGTTGCCTTTCAGTGAGATATTCAGCCCTTATTCACATTGGCCTCACCAATCCATCTACTACATGATGTACTGAGCAAACTGACCCCACCTCTCCCCTGAATTACTTGGTCAATAGAATACACGATTGCTGTACTGCCTATTTGTATCAGAGTAATAGTTTGAATTTCAGGTACATGTTACAATTACAAAAACCATTTGTACTGTTTGTGTACTAAATGTATAAGTAAACAAGCCTCATTATGCCACAGATAATAAACTGTTTTCCATAATTTGGCGAATTTGCTTCAAGCCTTTGCTGTGATTCTTTCATGTATCATTCCTGAAACTGAAACAGTGCCCTAGTTTGCAGTTAGACACAATCTACTAGCATTCAGAAGCATTTCAGAGGGCTGCTTTCTGCTAAAAAGGACTTTTTAGTTGCTCTTAAAATTTTTTTTTCAAAAAGCACACAATCTTTTTTACCAAAAGAACCTTTCTGAAGTTAAGATATTACTATCTAAACATAAATATAACAGGAACAAGACCGATATAGACATCTTCACAAAAGAGTCATGAGAAACCAGGACACAAAACCCCAAGTCTCTGACCATCACAACTTGAACTAAAAGGGTAGCTGTCTTAGCTAACATCAGTAGAAAGCTGTTACTCTGCACTTGGATCTGCCACTGACAGAGGAAAACAATTGTTTCTTACTAGTATATCTCATCTTGCCCCCCTAAAAAAACCAAACCAAAAACCACTACCCTTCTTTGAAGACAGTTTGAGGGCACCCTACTCTTCCATAGGCAGATCCAGATATTGCAAAGCATTTTTCCAACAAAAAAGTAATGTCAAGATTATACAAAAAAAAATTATCTAATCATTCTATTTTTTTAAGCAAACCAAGTATTCACTGAATCTAACTATGAACAAACCAGAGAACGGCTACTTGGCAAACATCCTGAGCCAAAGGAATTCTGTATGAAGGCTGGTTTGCCAAGATCATGACTGCATTATCCTGACGTTGATGAGAGCTAAACTCTGCAAGTGGCTCCATGAAAATCAGTCAGGCTGCTCACACAAGTATCTACACCTTTAGAAATTACCATTAATTCTACCTGTCTATGGCTCCTCCAGAACCTTTCTCTCCTCAGACCAGTAGTTACAAGACTATCAACACAAATCCCAAGCAAAAAATTCAACAACATACCCTGAAGGCTATTCTAGTTCACAGTTTTTGTTAGGTCTTGTGCTGTTTGCTACTTACTCTGTTTAAGTTAACTTTGATAAAAGCAGCAGCAACAGTGAAAATGCCCTAAACAGATACTGGTGGGCAAGAAATTGTCTGATCATTTACAGAAGCATCCCTGAGTACAAGATATCAAACAACAGAATAGTCCATATAAGGAATTTATTATACTCTGTGTCACCTTGCCTAAGCAAAACAACAAGAAAATAAAGCACTTCACCAGTTAGATGAAGAATTAAAGTGGGAAATGGAGGATGAAAGAATAAATCCCTTTTCATCATAATTCACATATCAATAGACAGGTGATCCATGTCTTAAAACTAACACTGCAGTCTGATCAGTGTGATCAGCTTTTCTAAATGGAGCCCCATAGACCGCACAGTAATTTATAGTCAAATTCTCCTGGAGGTCTGGAGTCTTGTTGGGCCACACAGGTAACACTCACCCTTGCTGTAACTTCCATCACAGAAAAGCCTCTGCCCTGCACAAACACGAGCAAAGAGATTTCTGATTCATTATTCTAACTTAACATACCTTCATACAGTCAGGAAGAGATTTTCACTTCTTTTCTCCCAGTACACAACAACTTACTAACGCTAAAGAGAAGCAGATATGCCTACTGGTGGGAACTTGACAGGAAGCATCCAGCTTTCTTAAACAGAGTCCCTCTTCAGGTATGCTAGCCCCAGGGCTGGCCCAGGTGCAACCTATATGGCAGAAAGGTTAATCAACACAGCCCATGGACATTAAGGTGTCAAACAATGAAGAGCTATTATCCTGTGACAGTTGGTGCTAATGGGAAGGTCACGGTCTCCTTCCTAATAATCCTGGGTCTGGTGATAGCTTGCTCCCGGCTCTCAGTAACCCTAGGAGCAGGCACATTTTCATAGGCATAAGAGCTTCTTGATGTTGAAATTTCACTGATAATCGAATGAAGGGTAAGCGCTACTGAAGTTTGTTTCCTGAACATCCTCAGCCTGTTTCCAAACTCAGCTACACTAACATAAACTGTGGGTCACTGAAATTATTTGCAGATAAAATAACAGAGGTCAGAGGAGGTTGAAGCCTGAGTTATGAGCACTTGTGAACAGAATCCTACAGAAGATGAATAAGAAACAGGTAAGGGCTCCAATTCCAGAGGCTGAGCTGGTAATGCGCCATCCCATCACCTGGCATTTTGTGTGAACATTTTAAAAGCCACTTTTCAGAAAGCAAGAACAATTTATTTCACATAAAAGGTGCCATAATTAGATCCCTAGGACTGAAGCCAGGTGTGTTTGTACTTTAGGTAATTTCCTGAGTTCTATTAGCATTTAAATAATCAAAGCTAACCTTTGAAGTTAGCATGCCAGTCAGATGGGGGAAGCTCATCTCTAGCTGTGTCATTTCCACCTTCACTAAGCAGCAGTGCATGAATTTACAGACCAGGATTACAGAAGTTGCTGAGGAGAAAAGCCTGCAATAAAACTACTCCTACACAGAAAGAAACATACAGATAATCTTTCTCAAATGTGTCTGCTTTTGGGCTATCTGCTTATAAATAATGTTAGGCAGCAACCAAGATTTGGTCTCATCCAAGACTCAAGTCTGCCTAGTTTATTATTAGAGGGCTAAGCTGTATTTATTTCCCTTGGTGATCACACAGATCCTATATGGTCTCGCTGCTTTAGCCCTTTCCACTCCTGTCTGTCTTTCCTACACACAAAATTGAGGATGATGCACATCCTCACCTTAGCTATCTGCTCTTCTTCTGTACCAACATAACACTCCCACCTGATGTGAGCTTCCTTCATTCAGGTACCATACTTTCAAAACACCCACCTCATTTCTCTGCCAGATTCTTCTTTGCTGTGATGCTTTAAACAAAACCACTTGCCAACCATTGAGACTGCTGGATACAGAGATCATTGTCCCACACCAGCTGATATTGCTAGTTTGCTTCCAATCTAAGATAAATTATGTAAGCTGCAGGTAGATTTGTGGAACAGAAGGACAAGAAAATGGGGGAAGGAGATATAAAAACATACTGTATGTTGTTACTTGTTCATACAGCACCTGGCAGTAACAAGTCCACAACAGCTTGGCTCAAAACCCTCTGAACTCAGAGGAAAGGCTTTCTTTGGCTTCGCTGATCTTTAGGACAACTTCTGAAATCAGGGCCCAAGCAGAAATCACTGCATATCAAGTGAAATCACAGAGATTTATGAGTGTACTGGCTAGGCAAACAAGCAGAGCAGAAGGCGGAGGCTTAGTGTAATTGCTTTAGTATTACCCAGGCAGTGACTGAAAGGACCCTGTCTGCTGCTCTACCCACTGGATTTCATGGGTTTGGCCTTTCATTCTGTAAGGATCTAACAGGGTCATCCAGAACCAGTGGAAATTGTACTCATTTATAGTTGAAATTCACCATGCGCACAAGAGAGACACTGAAAGTTTTACTGAAAGTTAATGAGAAACTGCTGTAAAGCTCTGAGGCAACATAAGAGCAAGTTTCATACAAACAGGCTGCCTGTTACAGCCACCAAATTGGTAATTCAGAGACTTTTATTTGGGGAGCCTAAATCCAAAGATCTACAAAATCTATTTCGTTGGGCAAGGCCCCTGGGTTTTCTGGAAAGAACATTTGTTCCAGAGGAATTTCTCACTCCAGCCCAAGCTGTGGGGGACAGAACACACCATCATTTATGGGAAAGATGGTGGGATATGAGGAGAGGGTGACAACTGATTCACTGCTGGAGCCAAGGCATGGCTGGAGAGCAAGTAACGTTTATAGCAAAGTGGTCAGCTATACCATTGCTCAAGGCAGACTTAGGCCACTAAAAGGCTGGTGCCCCTTAGCTATAGAGGGAAGGGTTTGCAGACAAAGCCAGAGGAAGTCAAGAACCACCATCACGTGAACTTGCAAGGAAGGAAAATCTCCTAAACCCAAATCTCAGGATATGGTCTATTCACACAGCACAAAAATGTGTATAGAGAGAAGAAAAAGCTGTTGGGAGCTGCTGCAGACCGAGGAAAATTTCCAATTCCCCCCACTTCTCTTCCCCTGGAGGAGAAATGATCCATCCCTCATCCCCTTGGAAGGGAAATCAATCCCCTGCTTGGGCCAGCTCACAGCCCCTGCATGCCTGCAGATGTGAGGCAGAGCAAACAGGCAGAAAGTGCAAGGTCCTTTCACTGATCAGCTCCCACCTAACAGTGATGGAGGGTGGAGGGGGAGGAAACCACTGGGAAAATGAGTGCTTCCAGGAGGGAAGGAGATGACTCGGGGCAGTTCTCTCCCTCTGGAGGAGCTGCTGCACTCAGGGTACCCCCCTCTCCTGGAGGGTCACCTGTGGGGCCAGCTGTAACCAGTTCCCTTATCAAAACCGGGAGGCAGAGTGCGGCACTCCGGCTCCTGCGGGGATCTGGCAGGAGGCAGCTGAGCTCCCTGCGGGCAGAAAGTGGGGATATAAGGAGAGGCATCCATGGGCAAAGCACCGACACGGTGCCGAGTTGGGATAGGATAGGATAGGATAGGATAGG
>NW_009596544.1:0-7522 GCF_000690535.1 Cariama cristata
TGAACTTCCCTGGAGCACTTTCAGATTATGCCCTCTTGTGCTGTTACTAGTTGCCTGGAAGAAGAGGCCGACCCCAACTTCGCTACACCCTCCTTTCAGGTAGTTGTAGAGGGCAATCAGGTCTGCCCTCAGTCTCCTTTTCTCCAGGCTAAACAACGCCAACTCCCTCAGCTGCTCCCCATCAGACTTGTGCTCCAGGCCCCTCACCAGCTTCATTGCCCTTCTCTGGACACGCTCCAGCACCTCAAGGTCTTTCCTGTAGTGACGGGCCCAAAACTGAACTCAGTACTCGAGGTGCAACCACACCAGTGCCGAGCAGAGAGGGATGATCACTTCCCTAGTCCTGCTGGCAACGCTATTCCTGACACAAGCCAGGATGCTGTTGGCCTTTGTGGCCACCTGGGCACACTGCTGGCTCATGTTCAGCTGGTTGTTGACCAACACCCCCAGGTCTGTTTCCACTTGACCACTTTCTAACCACAATAGAACAAGGAATTTGAGCAAAGCCTGAACAAAGGATACTAAAAAGTTTCACAATAATAACCAAGAAAAACAACTCTAAACACCCACTTATAGAGAAAACAAAAACCACTACCAACACCACCCCTTAATTCTTGCTAGTACACAGCCAGATACCACCACTATACTGTAGTTCCATAAACCAAGTATAAGCACTGCCCTTACTCTTCCTTCTTACAAGCCAAACCAGGTATTTCTGTGACTGTATGGTGGGTTCGGTACGGCAGAAAACTGGGGGGAAAAGAGAGCAAAACTAGTTTTCTGCCACCTGGGTTCCTTGAACAGCTGCATAACTGCTTTTTGCTGCACTAAACAGCATAGTGGTGATGGGTGGGGCAAGAGGACTGCCCATTTTAGTTTAAGAAATAGCAGTAGTGGCTTAATACCTTGACTCTTTTGAAATTATTGCATTATGCAAAACATCAAGGCTACAACATAAATGTGACTAGTAAAAGGTTGTGAGTACAGTGAGGACAAAGCATGGCTGGCATTAAGTGTGACTTGCTAAACTTAGGACAGAAATAAACAAACAGGAAGAGAAGTTTGGAGCTCTGGTAAAGTACCTACTTATGGGGTCTAACATCTCTTCTAACTAACACCAATGATCTCTGCAGAGCATGAGTGGAGATGCACACACCATCTGCTAAACTGTATGCACATGCAAGAAATTCACATCTCTCATATTCATCATGGCTGTATGTGAGTACTATTACTAGTAACTCCAACTGAACCTGGAGAACAAAAATAACACCTCCTGAGTGTATCCTGAAGAGGCAGACAAAGAGAAAATGGCCCTTAAATACCCACCACACCTCATGTTAGGATAATGTATTGATGGTTGTCAGTAGAAGGAAAGGCAGCAACCTAAGCCAAGGGAGAGAGTGTCCACTCCCACCTTGAGAAGAATGAAGGATGTCTATCAGCCCTGGATGCAGCACCTGGGGTTTTATAACAGCGTGAACCACTGAGGCTGCAGGTTCAAGGGTGCTGATGTCAAATCCATGCAAGTAGGACTGCTTTTTGTATTTGCAGAGCTTGCAGATTTCGACTTTCAAACCTGTGCTAAAAGCCTGACCATCAGTCTTGCCCAGTAAACTCTCACTTCACTGTATCACTAAACAAACTGATGCTACACAAGGGGTAAGGTAAATCTACGTAGAGTCAATCACCTCATGTAAACCATCTCCACAGAAAGGCAAAATGAGCAAGAATGCCTGTGCACTGGCAGTTCAGAAGTCGTTCATGGTTCCCAGAAACAGTGAGGGGTCCCAGGGGTGGGGCTGCCTGCACCGTTGAGCTGACAGGAGATCAGGCTGCTCAGGTGCTGGGGAGCTGTCTGAGCAGTCACATCAGCAAGGTGCTGCTGCAAGGGGGACACCCGCTGCGCACCACAATCAGGATACATGTTGTTAGTGTCAAATACACTGGTGGAACACCACTGGCCTAATAAATAAACCCTATGCCCTAAAGCAAAGCAAACAAAATTATCAGTCATTTTGTAAAAACAAATGCTGGGGATGAACTATTGCAGTAACAAAACACAACAGTTGCTATCAGTCACCTCAGTGAAAGTAGTACTGGTTTATCCTTTTAATGGAAAAACTTGTAACATTAATGTGATAAGTGGTATTATGGTTTTGCTTAAGCCATAGCAAATAGGTGGTCGGAAAGAATGTAAGTTTCCAGGCATCCAAGTATGGGGACAGAGACAGGGTAATGTGTATTCGGGTATAGGGTTAAGTTGCTTTGGCTGACACCACTTATCTTAGTCATGATTAGTCTCTACCTGGTTATCACCTTCCTGCCCTTATATGGAAGAAAGAGAGGATTAACTGTCAACTTGGGTTTGCAATATAACCGAAACAATAGAGCGCAGGTGCTGGAATAAGGAGTTCAATCCAGAGGAAGACTTTGAGCCTTTACCCCACGACTCTCAAAGAAGACCCCTAGAGAACAATGCGCAGATGCAAGTTGGAGGGTATAGATGTAAATAACTTTGGGGAAATCATTTGAATATGTATAAGACTTCCGAGAAATGGCATGAATATGAATGACTGTCCTAAATAAATATGTGGAAGTGAGACCAACCAGTGTGCATGCAGGAGGATCACGGAGGTGATCTCCCATGCACCCAGCGCTGAAATAAAGCTTTGCTTCACAGACTTTGTCCTCTCTTAAAAACTACATAGGTGAATGTTTCTCACAATTAAGCACACATCAGGGTGTGTTCAGATTTTCAAACATTCAAATAATATTCAACAGCAAGAAATAATGAACTAGAATCAAAAAAAAAGACTAAGCATGCTGCAGTTTGTAAAGTTCAAGTTAAATAATTTAGGTGACTATTTGAAAATATTGATTTCAAACAGCTGGAGCCTTTCTTCTTTTAACACTACTCCTCTTGAAGTGAAATGTATAACATCTTTCTCAAAGTTCAATAAAAGTACATACCTGTTCTGATTTGCCCTTGACTGCACATTTAGTCCTTTTATCTTCTGTGACCTTCCAGTGTAACTAAGCGAAAAAACAAGCAACAAAAAGGCACATTCAAAGCACTTTAATTCAATGCAAGGTCTGAAAATCTTGCAACACCACACAAAAAAAGGCAATCCTAAGACTATCTGCAGCAAATGCAAGCAATTTGCAAGTAGCTTTCAAAGGTTCGAAGCTGTTCTTTCCTGGGGATGTGACACTTCCACATGCACACGATGTTTCCCCTCAAGTTGCTAATGAAGCTTCCATTACCATATGCATTGGGAAAGTGCAACTGCAACTGTTTTAAGTACTTCTCAATTTCATTCACACTTGAATGAAAAACACTTGAGGGGGGTGGTGGGAGAAAGAAAACTTACCGGACCAATTTGGAAAAGTGGAAAAGTATAACTTTGACATTTACATGCACTCATAAAACAAGTTTTATACACTGGTGAAATTGCCCACCACCACCCATGAACCTTTTGTTCAGATTAAAAATCATACAAGCATCTTCCAAAACATCCTGGGTGGGACTCCATGCCACACCTCTAAGTGTCAGCTTGTGCTGCTGATGGGATGAGAAGCGGGAGCCTGGGAAGGACCGGAAGCAATACAACATTAACAGACCTCTGCATGGGCTAATCTACTCTGAAAGGCCAGCGTCAGCACATCCAGAGTACTTCTCTAAGCAAGCTGGATCAGACCTGTTTGCACCACTGCCTGCTGTGCAGACACGCCTAGAGACACCAAACGAAAGGACAGGGCCTTCACATTTCATTTGAAGCACATCTGCAGCCTGCCATTCCTGAGCAAGCTCCAACTTTGCTTCTGTTTCAGCTTAGATTACCTTCTGATTCAGATTAACAAGAGATGTCCCACTCCTGATAATAAAAACGTGTAAGAACCACCATTACAGATGATACGTTCAGTCTCTCTAGTCCAGCATCCTATCCCCAAGAAGAAAATACCTAAAAAGATCTCTAATTACTTGTTTATATCCAACATCTCCTTTCTTCCTCTGATCTGATGGCATGTTTTACTCTATAGTGCCTTCCAGAAGTAACACAGGAGTAGCCCACACAGAGTATTTTCTCTTTTAGGTACATACCACCTGAAGTGTAGTGCTACTGATATCAGGAAATTAAGTTAAATCTGGAGTATGATTTTTACACCGAAAGTAATGTATTAAAATGCATACCTCATGCTGCTTTTCAGCAATATTCACTGCATTTAATGCATAGATCACTTCTCTGGCTCCTACATACAGAACATCTTTGTCTTCACTTAACAGCAAGGTTGAATAGTTTGACACTTCTGATTCATGAAAATGTATTAGCTGGACCTCTGTTGAAGTGAAAGAAAAACAGCACCACATGAAGAAACATGATCACTTAGGGTCAAGTTTATGGGTCAGTTTAAGTCTAAGAGCTGTTGGGTATCTTAAAAACAACAAAGGTTAGTTCAGACAACCCATGTAACAGATGAGAGACCCCTCAGAAGCTTGGTTCAGACAGCTCTCATCATCACATCAAAATCACTGATCCTTGTTTTCTCGTTCAATTTCAAATGCCTGAATATCTTCTCTTGTAGCAATCCCTAGAATTCAGGTCTTCCTTCTTTTTTTTTTCCCTACCTCTTAATTCCTGTTTTTCTAACCTGCCATTTTACACATCCACTGTCAGGTCCTTCCGTACCTTTCCTCCTTCCACGTAGTCACCTACTGTGGAAAACCAGGTCAGTCACCACATCCCTTGCAACTGCCCCAAACAAATCTCACAAAAAATCCTGCACCTTAAAAGCCAACACTTCAGCATATTACCATAGTAGAAAGAAGATATAGAAGGTAAAAAGGAACCATTTACAGAGGGTCAATAAGCTGATTTTGAAGTGCAGACCAGAGATGAAACTCACATGATAGAAAGAAATAGCATGGAGGGGGGGGTGGGAAAAAAACCCAACACACAAGATGAAAAGGCCAGAGAGAAAAAAGGAGACACAGGAGGGGAAAGGCAGTGGAATGAGGAAGCACGCAGACTGGAACAGAATGGTTTGGAGAAAAATGACACAAAGTGACTAATATACAAGAATATTTTTTCTGCATGTGCAAGTATAATGGAAAAATGACTGAAAACTTGGGAGACAAAGTATTTTGTGCAAGACGCTACCACAAGATTAATTAAGCATGGCTTTGAATATACAAACAGAAAACGATGCATTATTGCTCCCAATTCTAACATGAGAAATCGCACATTTTCAACTATAATACTCCGGAAACATTCATTTTAAACTAGATTCTCAGGCATGTAATTTTAAAGTCTTTGACTTGGCAGGAAAAATTTTCTCCAAATGGATGAACTGGTTCATACAACTCCACATGTTCCTTCCTCCACTGAACCAAATTCCCCCTCCTATTCAAAGTAGGCTTCCCATATTTGAATACAACAGTCTTTAGCAGACAGAGACAGGGAGAAATAGCAGGAAGGAAAATAAATTCCATTTATTTTGAGTAATTTGGATGTGGATCTGCAGTGCATTACCGTAATACATTAAACAGCAACTTGCCAAACTTTAACTATTATAGAAGATAGAAGCATCAAGGAGTCTAAGCAGGAACGATGAGCCTTGTCTAGACCGTTCTTTCTGAAAAGCTACATCAGCAACTCACTAATTGCTATACCAATAAACAGGAAAAACACTTGCTACGGTCATCTCATAAACCAGTTCATTGTTACTACATTCTTAATCTCCATCTATCTTTTCCTACGCTATGATTGCTCGGTATTTAACATCCTTATATAAGGCTGCTGATTCATAGTCTCCATATACTTGTTTGGTTTTGTTCAGTTAGAGCACACTTGGGTATGTAATCGTTGCTGATCATCTAGTAGTAAAGGAGGTCCCAAACACAAACCCTTGTAAAACCTAAAGCATCCATGCCACATGGAGGCACAGGGAAAGGGGAAATATTCGCAAACAGCAAATAACTACTCTGTAGTCCTTACTCTAGAGTTCTCTTCAGATCCAGGCTAAATTATTAACCCAAAAGCTAAAGGATTCTCTGATCCCTATTACTTCTCTTTGTGCCACATTTGCTGACTCCTGCTAATTGCATTGGGAGGTTATCAATATTTGCTGCAACTTCAAATCCAGGGAAAGTGCTGTGCTGTGAAAGATTGTTTCAACTCTAGGCACCATATAATGATATTAGAAGAGGGTCAAATGCTTATCTTTCCTTCACCTGGTCATTTATTTAGTGCACCGGATGGCTTATTGTCAAAATACATCTCAGTCTGAAAAAGCATAAAAAAAGATTATTAGTTGGAGAGGTGCATTTTGCTAACATGTTCAGACTCAAGGTAAAAATAATTTGATTAAAACAAAATACATCTATTGGGTTTTTCTCTTGAAGAAAACTGCAGCTGTAAGATCCTTCAGCTCAGAAAGCCAAATCTGAAATTCCTTCTTTTAAAAAGCTATGATTTCAGAACTGCTTGAAGGACCTGAAATCAGACAACCCAGTGCCTGAGTCACTTTCAAAGATTCTGGTCCTAAGCACTTTGTAAGCTGAGTAAAGCTAGCAACACCTGACCAAACCCACAGCAAACAGGCTGGAAGAAGATACAGCCTCAATAAGCTTCAGATCCCACAGAAACCCTGAGGTTGTAGCAATGTCCCTTATTACACTAGCTAAGTTTCTCTTCTTACCTCTGTGTTCCCAAGTAATCCTCGGTACTGGGCCAAATGCTACTGCCACTTCCAGAAACAAACCCCAAACTGAATAAAAAGCACACAGAGCCATCTTCATTGTCCTTGCTCTTCGGGGCTCCTTGGATAACCACGGCAGGTAGCTTTTCTTTGGCAGAAGAAATGCAAATCCCAGACAGTATTAGAGACCAGGCATTTCAGACTTTGACAGCAGTGCAATAAGGCAGGCTGGAACAACCGTAGAAGTACGTGCTTTTCAGAAGATCACTTCAAGGAAACGCACATTTTCCAGGATGCTGCATACAGAGACTGCCCACACTCGCCACAGGCTGTAGAGCTGCTGAGAAGTGGGACTGAGTGCATTCTTCTGTTCCGTTGCAGAAATAAATGATACTGTGGAGAGAGGAGGGGAGCAAGAAGTAGAAGAGAAAGCAAACCAAGTGCTGCCAAAAATAGTACATTGCGTGCACTGATCTTGCAACACTTCTACAGCAGTCTGCATAGTTTAATTTAGATAAAGAGTACATTAATTGGTGAAAATAATTCTTAAAAAGAAGCCACACATTACACATCAAAATATTTATACTTGGCATTCTAGATAGGCAATAATTGAAAGTAGTAATTTCTATTTGAACTGTCAGTTATGTTTAATGCACAAAATTAGTCTAGTTTACATGTTTTCTTACTTTTAATAGTGAGACGAAGAAAATCCCACCTCTTTGATAAACGATAAAGATAACAAAAATCACTACGACTAAGTTCAGAGAGCAAAGGACATTAGAAGTGCAGCATTAATCTTAAGCATCGGTTACAGAAACCTGCC
>NW_009596544.1:7553-29262 GCF_000690535.1 Cariama cristata
TACCAAAACCCTGCCATACCTCCCATCCTTGGGACCTTCTGAACAGAAGTGTCATTTTTAGCAAAGCCTTTTCATGCTACTAATGCACTTGAGGTGTGCCGGAGTAGAAAGAAATGCAGCTACGGAAACAAACAGCTAATGCACGGCGTACAAAAATAAAGGGAGAAAATGCTTAAATACTAAAACTGCTAGATAGTGCTATGAAAGTCACGCTGCTACCCATTACTATCAGACTCAGAAAGGGCTATGGCCTCAGCAATCAACAAAACTATTGACTGCTTTCTATACCACCTTCCAGGTGGTATTTACCAGGAGAAGTGACTGCATTCACCAATGACTAGATTACTGCATATGGATAAATTTTGAGGGCTGTACACTCGCGGGGGGGGGGGCCGGGGGGGGGGGGGGGGGGGAAAAAGCACATTATCCTTTGCAGCAGGGCACAGGAGTTGCTACATTTACAGCGTGCCATAGCCTGAGACACTAGTGTCACACTGCTAAGAGGCCACAATCCAAGATAAGCGTAATACCTACAGGTTATCCAGCATGAGGGCAAGGAAGGATTCCAAAATCCTTAGTAGTGTTGGAGAGGAAATGGGCACTTGAGGAGGATAGAGGTAAAAAACTAAGACAAAGCTGCAGCAAGAATGTCTCTAAGGACAAGTGGGATGCTGATAGCCTCTTCGTGAGGAAAAGGCCCCGGGTTTAAGCAGGCAAAGGTAACGAACCTGTGGGAAGTGTAGCTGTAGTCAGCAGATAAGCTACAAACACAGAAGTAACATGGCTGAGCAGAAGACGGACAAATACATTAGCAGCTTTTACACCTGCTTTACTAAATGAACACAGGCAATTTTAAAAAAAAAAATTAAAAACTGCTTTTATTCCTATAAATCTTTTGTCTGCTAAGAAAAAACCCACACAAAACCACAACTTGCTCAAGCTGAACCTGTGACTTAGATTTTTATTTTTTTTTTTAGTTTTGGTAAGCATGTTTTGGTAACTGTAATGGATCATATAAATCACTTTGGCTTTTAAGGCCTCATATTTTCAGTTAAGCTTACTAGGTTTGTTTGTCTGTCTTGTACCCTTCCTGTTTCTCATCACATATAAGCAATTCCACTGTTTGCTCTCCAACGTGTTAAAAAGTGCCCACTGATCAGAGTTGCAAGGTATCACACAAACGTATTCTGAGGCAAATAGCTGTACAGGTAAGTATTTAGAGAGTGAACAGTAGTTCAATGATTAAGTTGAAGGCAGTTTAGCAATCTTCTTTTAATGGAAATGTAAGAGGTAAAACAGCAGTTTGAAGAAATATCTTTGAGCCATTATTTCTACACAGTGATAATTCTTTTTTTCGTGCCACCTTTTGTTACTGGAGAGATTCCATGTAATAATCAATTCCGCATTAATTCTTGTTGTCAAAAAGAGACAGACAGAACTTCATTATTCAGCACAAGTCCCAATGATAAGCAATCATTTATGTACAATATCATATGGTAGAGTCTCCAGAGAAGACTTCTGAAGTCCTATAAATTTTCTGGACTTTAAAATAGGATTAGCAAATTTATGCCCATGTAAAGAAAAATCCTAAGTCTCCCAAAGCCATAATTACACTCCTAGACGAGCTCATCTACCTCAGAAAATGTAAAATGACAACAAAATCTGGAACAAAGTACATTACCTTCTAAAGATGAAAAAAGGTCTGGTTGGGTTACTGTCTACTTTGCAGTGTGGCCAGAGAATCGCTCTGGTCACACAAAGCAGAAATCAGTCATTTCATTCCCACTGTGCAGGTGTGCAAGACAGGCCCTTTTTCACATTAGTAAGTTTGACTTGTGGGACACTATTTGTAGATCTAAGGTAAAATTTTGCATGTTAAAAAAAAAAAAAAACCAAACCAAAAAGGAGTCGGACAGACTGCAGTGAATGTTACATGCCCAATTGTGCAAGATGTACTTTGTTCTCATTTCTATTAGTTTAAATAGAGATGAAAATGCACTCAGGACCTTGTTCTTTAATTTAGCCTTCAATTTAATTACTCTCCCCACCCCCACTCCCTTCCCTGTGCTGAAAATTATCTGGAATAACTCCTTTACTGACATCCACTGGGAAGTCATCCATAATCTAATGTGAACCTGTTTTTACATAACACAAGGGGTAGAAGGAGAAGGAAAAAAAAAGGCCCAGACAATGGCCTAATTTCCAAATTAGCTCAGTTCCATCAGTGTTCACTGGCTTTGATTAGATTTGAGTGCTCTGCATTTCTGAAAACTTAGGTCTCCTAACGCTTTAGGTTTTACTCCTAAAAACAAGCCACAATTTGCTTGAAAACAACATTTAAGAAGTAAAGTGGAAAAACTTGAAACATTCAGTTACATAATTAAACTCCAATTTAAGTGACCACAGGCCTACTTTTCTGTAAAGCTGCTGAAAATTTTTTGAGGTAAAATTAAACCAGGCACTGTGCTGCTGCTGATTTTAAATCAATGTATAATTACGATTTGGAGCAAAATAGTATGTACACTACTTGCATGAAACAGGGCAACTACAAAAGAAGAAACAATCAACAGAGCTCTTGTCAGTTTGGTAGAGCACAGCTGGAAGTTCAGACCTGTGAATATTCCCATTGACATGCATAATTTTACAGCACAGGCAGAGAAATGGGAAGAGACAAGTTTCTGCTCTCTCAAAGGACAGAAAATCAAAACTGTTAGAAAGAAAAATTTCAGGCTGCCTAAGTGCTAATACAGAACACTAGCACAAATTATGAAAGCAGGGAGTTGCGATGGCATATCTTGACTGTTACTAAGATCAAAAAACATTTGGCTCTCACGTGGCCTGTGTCAGCAGGCATCAAAGAAACAGAGTTCTGGTCCACCTTCTAGAGAGTGCAAAACGTTAGCCCTGCAATGGAAGAAGCTGAAAAACCAACAATGGGAAGACAACTGCTATCTTCCCAATCCTCCGGGACACAGAGGCAAAGTAAACACAAAGAGGTATTTGTGAAAATAAAATTTCCTCTTTCACGGATTTCAATTCAGCAACCCTCATCAGTACCAAATTAATTTTTTGATAAGTAATAAAATGCAACATCAAAAACCCAGAGGGTGGTGTCTTCTACCCTAGTCAGCATGGTAAAGTTGGAATCAAGGGTGCATCCTGTATGCATGATACTTGCACAAGCTATCTAAACTCTGGGATTTCAAAGTTAGGAAACGTCCAATTTTGCAACCCTTGTTTTGAAATCTTTTTTCCTTCTAATAAATACTTAGTTGCATTGTACAACTTCTGAGTTCTGCTCAGTATAACCAAATTGCTAAATGGATCTATCTTTATCTTCTCTATGAAGGCTACAACGGTATGAGAACTTACTGACACCCAGAGCAAACTGCATTATAGCTGAGATCCGTGCAATTCCCAAGAAGAGATCATTAGCATTACAGAGCATCCAGCTTCTCCCTGCAGAAAGCCAAACAGGCACCAGCCCTCCTGGCCTAATCTTGTCACTCTTTTCATAACTCCCCAGGCACACCAAATGTCCACAGTGTTTTCCTCCCATTTTGTATTGCACTTTATTCTCCTCCCTGGAGTTATCTTTTCTTGCAATCCCCCACATACTCAGCTGCCGCCATCTCCTTCTCTGCAACACAAGCAATGCACAACTACATGACCACAAGCAATGCAAGCCCCGGCCGAGGCTGCCAGACAAAAACACACCTTTCTCTGAGCTAGAAGGAAGGCCTTCTAACACACGTACTTCCCTACCTCTCCATGAAATCATTTTCACACCACTGGATGTCCAGGCACAGCAAACGAGGGCCTCACAGCAAGAGACAAATGACTGCAAGGCACCCTCCCTTCCCGCTGCCAGGAGCAAAAAACAACACAGCAGGTTTCCCAGGCAGCCTACCTTGTTATTTTTAGATTAAAAAATAAAATTAAAAATTATGCGTTTGTAAAACTTGTAAGTTACTGTGATGAGGGATATGAAGCTGAATATGCAGAGACAGGCAAATTTATGAGCCAGTTGCTTCCTCCAGCAGAAAAAGGGCAGGGGGGAGTGTGTGTTAAAGGACTCATCTGTCAGATGACATAAATTGCAAGTTCTCCCAAAATAAAGCTTTCAAAAGGCTTTGAAGAAAGTTAACAGAATACAGACCTACTTCAATGTTTATTGATACCTATTTGATAACAAAGATTCTACAGCTTCATAGATAAAAAACCAAACCACAGAACTCCCACTGTGAGATTTTGCTTAAACCTGTTTTTAATTTGTCCAAAGTTTTGCTTCCAAAAATAGAAGGAAAAGTTAGCAATGATTGTATTTTAAGTAATTAAAATTACACAGTAAGAAGTATACAATTTACCTTTGACAGCTGAGTTTTATTTAGTTAGTTTATTTTAGACCAGTAAGGACAGGCTGGATACAGCTTTTGCTTTAGTTCTCACCCTTTCAAAACCTCAACCACAGCGCCATTTTTAGACTGTCTCATGAAAAACAATTTTTATTAATTTTTTCTTATTATACAATCTGTATGGACTCATATTCTGCTGAAGTAAATTAAAACCTCAGACTAGGAGACCAGTAGCTCTTTATGACTAACACATGTAGAGCATGGGATTATTTACATTTCAAACTGTAATCAAAATACTTTGTAGTTGCTAGGTTCTTACAAATTAGATGAAGCTTTTTAAGATAATTTGATGTGGTCTTTACCTCCATCACAAAGCTCACTGGAGGAGATGCGCTAGTGCTAAAAGAGGATAAAAATTCTGAGGAAACTGAAATTCCCAGTTTTAGGCTGAAACCTTCTGTGAAGACACAAATTTATTATTTTCTGGATTCTGCATGATAAATATGCCACCAAGTAGTGCTCAGGAAACTAATGCTTCAGCTTAAAGCAGAGAATATTTATAATCTTTAGTGGAATACCTGAAGATATTTTACTTTTTGAAAAAAAAAAAAAACAAAAAAAAACCCAAACCCAAAGACTCACATATCTGTTCTGTTCTTTACTTCTATGCCGGGGGGAGGGGGCACGACCAGCAAAGATTACAAGAAAACAAATGGGATAATAAAATTCTTGGTTTCCAGATTATTATGGGTGGATTTTTAGAAATACCATGTTAGCCTTCAACTCCAAACAGCAGCAGGAAAGAACAAATGGGTTTGTTTCTGCTTGCTTTGTCTTTTAGGAAAAAGAAATATTACTCTGGTCTTGTACAAGTCAACCTCTGAGCTGTCAGAAGCTGTCGGCACTATCATGGGTCATCAGTCTGGCTATGTAGAGCAAACTAAACAGAAATTATTAAACTACAGTGATGATTAGTGGGACCCAACCACAGCTGCAGTGCCAGCACCTTCTGCTAACTTCAATGCTGAGCTATCCCAAATCCAGAATTCAAGAACAGCCCAGGTGAGAGATGTGTTTTAAGGTACTTTTCTGCCTCACTGGGTTCTCCCAGATACTGAATGTGGGCGGTCACAGTGAACAGCTTTCACTGTAGCACTGACAAGTGACCAAGAAATAAAGTCCTTGAAATTCCAAGTCCATCCTCCCCTTCCACTTAAACATACTCTCACAATAAAAAAATATTGCTCAGCTTCTTCCTCATGTCTTCTCAGGTTCATAAGACCAAGTCAGTCATTCAAAGTTATTTGAAGATGCCTACTGGCAACTAATGGCACTTCCAAAAGTACCACATGTCTAGATTAGCAGGTAGAAATGCTTTTAAATAACTATCCTAGGTGTCCAGCAACACTTTCAAAGATTCAAACATCTCTGAAAGCAAGCCCAGTACTCCCTCACACACATGAATAAAACTGCATAACACAGGAGAGCTGCAATTCTGAACAGGATCTTTTAGTGGTAACTAAAGTAGAGCTAAACACACAGTATGTTCCGGAGTGAAAAAAGTCACTTTTCTGCTAAGTTTCTTGAGAAGTATTCTGCTCTTGAAGCAAAACAAAGCAATAAATGTAGCTTATTGTTAAATCCTTACTTGTGTTTTTCTATACGAATGAAGTTCCTCCTGTTCTTGCAGCATATTTATTTGTTTTACTAACAAAGATACCTGTAACAGGCACCACAAACCCGCCATGGCCCCTTGCTGCAGGAGGAGTACCCCTAGTTTCACTGTACGTACCTGCTGCCCCTTGGAGCCTCCCACACACCCCTGGAGCTGGGGAGCTGTCAGAAACACGTCCTTTCTGCAAAGAGATAAGAACAGGGTTTGACATCATTACCACACAAACTTGAAGGGCAAGTTTTGATATGGGAATTATAATAAATCCTCCTCCAAAAGTTTGGCTTTTATTTCCCAGATTACCAGGGCACACTGTTTCTGACAGAAACCAGAACCAATACATTTGCATCCAATGGGCCAAGATCCTGATGCTGCACTTAACTCAAAAAACTATTAAGCAGTCCTGATAAAAAGCATACACACCAGCCCTTTTCAAACTCAGTTTGTTTCCACTATCCCAAGCTGGTCGGTAACCACTCAGTACAAAATTATTGAGCACTTGCATTGCAGTAGCAATTATTGATCCTGGTAAGAGTCTGGGACCCCTCTTACGCTCATAAAGGATGTTCAAAGAAAGCTCAGAAAGGTTAGACACCAGCCAGCCCCACAAACAATTACCTTTACTAAATCCACATAAAGGAGTTTCAACACTCTCCTGCATTACTGAATGACTGCATTATGCACAAGCTTAGAACAAGAATATCTGGATATTTACGATGAAGCCTTGCACATTCATATTTATTTTGGTGTAATCAAAAAGAGAACAGTGGGTCACTCCAAAGCAATCACAAAAGGGCACAAGATGCATTTATCCCAACAGTATTCTAGATAACACACTTCTAAATACACAGACTTATAATACCGTTACTTCAGTTTGTATTTAGCATATATACTTCCCACTGTTTACCCAACTGCTTTTAGAAGGGTGTGGGCCCTGAAGGGATAGGTTTTTTTGAATGCAAGTCACTGCAGGTCTGATCTGGAGTTCGCTGGAGTTAACAGTAAGAGGAGTCCCACAGATCTAAATAGGAAGAGGGTAAACCTAAAAAAAAAAAAAAAATCTCCACTGCACATTGGAAGACTTCGTTCTTGATCCAGAAGATTATACTGAAAGGCTCACAAGACAGAAGGCCCCAAAAGAAACAGGTGAGACAAAATTACAAGAAACAGCTCAATATCACAGATCTCCAAGGAAAGGGAGAGCCTATACAGGGTTTATTTCAAAGGCACAGTGTCTGCCCTGTCCTTCAACAGTGCATGTTTTGTCGTCGCCGGTATGTTAGCAGGTATCACACTCACTTTTGCTTATAAAAAATTATCTTTTGAAATCTTCTGGGTCTTCTGTGTGATGGAGAGGGGAATCTAGTCTGACTCTCCCCCACAGTGTTTTTCCAACAAGATACTCCATGGAAATCCATTGCCCATCTATGCTATTACCCACTGGATATTTTTCACAAGCACTAGTAAGATAACACTGACTTGTTTTTGCTGTAAAAACAACTATCTACCTTCCATTCTGCTGGATAAAACAGAGCAGGCAAACTGTGAATCATCCAACCAGTTATGAAGCTCTCCATGAACCAGCTTACACCAGATCATCTCTATGGCTATAGCTACTCAGTTTTTAAGTGGAGAGTCAAAATTTACAAAAATTGCTGCTTGCCACAAGAGGCCATCAATCACCACAGTCTCTATAGCTAACTGGAGTTTTCGGATCCCAGCGTGTTTCCTTACAGCTTACTGCTTGCAAAGCACACAAAGGTATAGTCATCCATTTTAGCTGTACATGCCTTAAGGGGAAAAGAAAATTCTCTTTTGCCTCTGCTGAGAAAGGATTTCTAGCAGCCTGTGGCTTGTACGTGCACTTTCATTATAATGAAGCACTTGCATCAAAATAAATAGCTACAGTAGGTGTCAAACTGCTCACAAAAACCCTTGCAGCAAATTAGCTGACCTGCAGACTTCACTAACTCTCAAAATGGCCTGACGTGGAGATTTCCACATCTCCACAAGTGGCTCCAAGTTTCTGAGCTAGGGTTTGGTGACATTGGCGACCCAAAAGCCAGGTGGGTAGGTGGCTGGAGCCCAAGTCAGCTCTGAGCCAGCCCCTGGATCTCTGCGGAGGTGGGGAAAGGCAGAAGAGCTGCAAAGACTTTGAAGTTGCAGCACCTCAGCTCAAGAACTCGGCTCCCAAGAGCACTGCATCGCTCCTTGGTCTGCCTCTTGGAAAAGGTCCACTAAGGCAGAGAAACCCACGGACCTGGGGCCGGGTGCGAGGGCAGCTGGCCTCAGATGAAGGATGGTTAGCAAGCAGAGGCCGATTCTTCTCCTTTGATCACCCTGCTACTGGCTGCCTGTCTGGACAACACCTGGAGTCACCCTACACACATGAGTAACTACTCATAGCTTGCCAAAAGCTATGGCATAATTAAACCCTTTAATCCAATCAGGGCTTGAGTATGAAATTAAATATCCATGTAAACACTGCAGGTTTGCAGGCACCCTTCAGGTCCTCTTGTTTGACGCAAGCCTCACAGGTGACCCTTTAAAGCAGGCACTGCAGGAGCTCCCCAACAAACCTTATATGCTCTCAGGTTTTAAGAGTGAAAACTGTATTTCAATGTAAACTTAAATGGAAAAAGCCCTGTTTCTTCTGGTAACAATTGCTTAAGCTTGGGGGGAGGGTACAGGAACCAAAAAAAAAAAAATTACACCATGAAAAGCTCATTATTTTGACAACTGTGACTAAGGCCTCAAAGATTAAAGAAAACACCTACTGGATTATAAATGAAAGACAGCCTGGAATATATTATGTAGAATAACATGATAGTCACCTTAAGGAAATTTTTCATAAGAGAGCCACAATCCTTCATATATGTGTGTTTGCATACATCTGATTGATTTATTTTTTTTTTTTGAGGACTTTCTTCTAATTTGTCAAATTCCAAAGCAGAGTAATCTATTACAAGGTACTTCTGGCTGTCACAGCCTACTTGTATTTAAAAAAAAAAAAAAAGCAACACAACCAAGCAAAAACCAACACACACACACAACTTGTACTACTTCCTTCTGCATATCAATTACCACCTAGACCAGAAGCATTTCTTTAATCCTCTATTTCAAGCATACGCCTGTTGTAACCAGGTCCTAGGGATTCTAAATGAGAAGGAGAAAGGAAATACAGAAGAAAACTAGCTTGTAAGCAAATTTTAATTACTCAGAGAGCTCTTTGGGAGACCACAGATGCAAATTTCAAGTTTTGGGAATACAAATACAATTTCCATATCAATATTTTGATGATTGCAACTAGAGATATATTTGCTACCCGTATCGCAAGTTAGCCACAACGTCTATGTGTTAGCTTTCTTAGAAAAACCTATTTTAAACGCTCGTACAGAAGCCACAGGTAAAGCTGACACAGAGCTATGAATAACTAAGGTTGCACACGCTTCTCACAGACAGCATGCTAAAAACATTCCACTGAATGCTACGTGTGGTTTTAGAGTTTTAAAATACAGTAACTACATTAAAAGGCAGGCCAGACTACAAAATTCAAGAACTGTGAATATTATCAGCACTTTATTTTAATAATTGGGTATTTGACATATCAAAATAACTGTTGCCGACTACAGCAATTTCCATAGCTCCCACACTCTCTCGATGGGACTGGTGATGATACCTGCTAATCATCTGTGCAAGACATTGCAGGGTGAAAAAAGTCAGGTAACAGACAGACCACAGGATTTACAGAGAAGAGCCTCAAATGCTTTCCCCGTTTCCCACTTGTTAAGCTTCACTTTTCATAAAAATCTCTTTATTTCACAGAATTATTTACTGGCCTATCAACATCCTCGAACTTTTTCTAAACATCATGTTAGAGAAAAGATATGCTTGCCTTGGGCCTGACTTTACGTGCATGAGATTTAAACTGCAGCAGAGCCCCATGATAAACCAGAAAGCAAAGCAGAAAAGCCCTCTTATGTCTCAAACAGTCATTTTAATTTAGCCCAAATTGGACTAGGATCTTCAGCTTTCAATTACGCCTGTCACCCTGACACTCCTCAGACCTCACAAGCACCCTCAAAAAAGCCAAGAACAACACACACTACTGTGGAGGCAGAGAGCCCAGGACTGCTACGAATACCTCCTGCGTTTCGATGACAAAATACAAATACCAAGGTCAGGCCAGTTACCCCTTAGAGCGGAGTTCCTGTTTCTAAGGATGTCAAGAGAAACTAATTAAGCAACCTAACTTCCACTGGGATGGGAGCATTCATGATGTTATCTATGCATCCCTGCAATTCTTCAGGAAAGGATTTGAATGTGTTTCACAATTCTAGCTTAGCTACAGCATTATACAAATATCCGAAGACAATTATTCTAGTAAAATTTTACTCAAAAACACAGTAGTATCAAATTCCAATAAAGACAGAGGGCACCAGCACTACAACTGTGTGAGACTAAGAGCCACAGAGCACTAGAGAAAGGAAAGGAGGATGTACAACTGCACGAAGAAAATAGCACATCCCAGCACAATGGCTTCAGATTGAACTTTTTAAACCACCACTTTAGGGACATGTAAAATTTATTTGCACTTGCAACAGGGTGCATTTGCTTAGGGAAGTAAATGTTCTTTCAGAGGCAGTATTACAATATTTTGGTCAATAAACAACACAGTTGTTGAAGAGCAGAGGTCATTGGGAGCATCCCCATATTCAACACATTTTTACTTCAACAAGGTCAGTAGGAAGGAGACAATTACCTCTTCTCTCACCGTACAAACATCATCTCTTATTATCCTGCAAGGTCTCCTCCTCCTTCCATCAGAAAAGGAGCAATCCAGAAAATGATTTGCTGGCGCTAAAACCTAAACAAGGAGAAACTGCAGATCATAGAATCATTTGGGCTGGAAGGGACCTTTAGAGGTCATCTAGTCCAACCCCCCTGCAGTGAGCAGGGACATCTCCAACTAGATCAGGTTGCTCAGAGCCCCATCCAGCCTGACCTTGAATGTCTCCAGGGATGGGGCTTCCACCACCTCTCTGGGCAACCTGTTCCAGTGCTTCACCACCCTCACTGTAAGTCTGCACTGCAAGCCTTGCTTCACAGACGTGTCTCACCAAAAGACTATCAGCTGCCAATTACATGGAAGCGCCTCATAATATTAAAAAGTGAATGAATGTCATGTGATAGTGAATATGGAAATAGAGTACACCAACTCAGAAATGCTAAAACTAAAATCAGTATGTTGTATTATACCATCTAACTTCTTAAGAGTTTAGATCACATCTTTTGTCACTTTCAGGTAACACCATTTGTCACTTTTCAACTATTTATCACTCCAGTATTTTTTTTTTTTTTTTTTTTTTTTCTCTGATTCTTTACATAAACTGCACTTACCACTGGTTACAGGTGATAATCTGAATATATTCAAGGGAGCTATCTGAACACGAAGATTACAAAACACGCAGGTGTTAATTCAGTCTTCCATATTTAGCACCTTTCAATGCTGTCTTGACATTTTTCTTTCTCTCTCTTGGCTTGAGAAATGCATGGCCTCTTCCAAAAAGCGCAGGCAATGAGAAGACATGGAAGTGAGTCTTTAACGTATAAAGGACAGAGTATTTTATCATCATGATTGTGTAGAAAAATCCTGTTATTCAGCAACAGATTCAGGCTTTTCAGGCTTTCAAGACAGCTTAACAAATTATGCCCATTACTGACAGGTGCCAGACCCTGAAGTTTCTTGAGTCTCAGAGGAGATAAATACAAAAGCCACCTTGTCCACAGAGCAAGAGGTTTTCAGTACCACAACATCCTCAGCCAGTCTGCCCACTGAAAACACCCAACTTACTAAGTTGTACATACGCCTACACACTGTGAACTGAACAGCATGCACTGCTCAGGGGCACCTACAGCAAGAAGAAAAAAATGCAAAGATAGCTTTTAACTAAACCTTAAAATTGCCTCTGAATCACGGCCTTCCTTTTTTTTTTCCCCCTAAAATTAATTAGCATTAGGTGGAGGAGGAGGAAAAGGAAGAGTAATTGTCATCTCAGCACACAAGATTAAAAAACAGCACTTCTCCAACCTGCACAGGAAAACATTTTGCAAATTACTAAAGAGAAGCCTTGGTATAGGTTACCTGCCCGTCCTGAGTAAAGGCTTCTATGCTGAGAAAACAGGCGGCTTCAGTTCGAGAAGCCAGAGAGTCAGCTCCCTGATTCTGTGAGGCACGGCACAGCCTCCCCGAAGGAGCTGCGCAAGGTTGCTGAAGTAGGGGATTTGAACGAAGTTATTTAAAACAGTGGAGAAATAACAAAAACAAACTTCACTGTGTTTGGCTATATGAAATTCAGAAGCTGAACCTTGCAGCGGTATTTACTATTAAAAAACAACTAAAATTCACAGGTGGAATTTACCCTTTTTTTGTAAACACAAAACTAAACTGTTCATGTCCAAAAAACTCCAAGAGTTATAAAAAGGGATTTCCGCAAGCTTTACAAGTTATGTAAGGACATATCTGACTTATGACCACAGGTAAAATTTGTTCTGCTTCTGAATATCTGTACCTTACCGATCATGCATTGCAACTCCGTTATCACACACACACGCCTTTAAAGCTATATTCCTCTCTCTCGTGTTCAATTGCACAAAGTTGTAACATAATGAGAATGTCATTAGACTGGTTAGGGTGATACTTCATATCATGTTAAAAACATGCCCACTCAATAGCAGAACAACCAGAATGGACCACAGGAAATTCATACGTTCCTGAATCCTCTTGTATCACATTCCCAGTTTCATCTGGGACAAAGAACTACAACATCCAATTGATGTAATAATTCTGAGTTTACAGTTTTGGATGCAGCAAGGAGATGGTAACATCGCTGCTCCCAGCACTTCACCTGTTCCTCCATGGAGCTGCTTCTGCTGCCCACTACACACAACCATCTTTGCATTTGACATGAATCATGCTGGCTAAACAGTAAAAGATGTGCAATTTTTCCTACATTGGGCATGTACATATGTTGAAGGTGATGCTGTAAAGAAATATCAGGGTTTTTTTCTCAATTAAGAAAAATATATACTGGATTTGTATGGCAGCTACTTGAAGAGTCACCATCAAGTGTTGTCAGTTGTCTTTTCTAAGTAATGAGTTGAAGCCAGTGTCTCCATGCAGATGCTGTCGTTTTTGTAAGCTGGTTTTTCTGCAGTAAGTTTCAACATTCCTGTTTCCACACGAGAGACAGACAGGGGCATTTCAAGTTACACAGAATATCAAATCCTTCTTCCCTGTCAACCAGTTATGGGACGGAAGTTGCACAGGGAACCTTCTCAAACTAAACCCAGTTGAGTTTCCAAATTCATTTCCACTGAGGACCTGCTACAGGTTAAAGATTAACAACAAAAAAAAACGCAGTCACTAAGACTGACAAGTTTCCTCAGGTCTGCTCATCCCCATATTAATGGAAAATGTAGAAACATCTTATTTTTACCTTTTATTCCCCACTCTTTGATATCAGACCCTTGGACAACAGATGTAAAGTTTTATTTTCAGGCATAGCATCACTAGCACCAAGCAGCAACGCAGTTTTCCCTGCACTGACATGAGCAGAGTTTGACATGCTCGGCTCTCACATCTGGCCTGTCACCAGGTCACTGCTGTTTTCTTCTTTCCCTTGTACTATTCCACCTGTAGTACGTGGTAACCCACTCATCTATTCATATTCTTATTTAATTACAGCACATTTAGGCTTTATAGGTCTTAGACAGCAACTGTGCACTGATAAGAAATTAGGCAGACATCTTAGTTATAAAACACACATCAGAAATTTAGCAACGTGCCAGGGTGAATGGCTTCAAAAACATCCCCTGGATCCCCAAAATAGGCCCGGCGGAACAAGCTAGATAACTTCCCACTAAGAATGGGAAGTCCAGTAAGTGCTACACTCACTCTGAGTCCTCCCAGCCTCACCTCAGGGCCAAGGTAAGAAAAAGCAGGGTAGAGCTGAAGGATCCTGGCCTGAAAAAGAAAACCCTGAAGGACTGAGGGTTGTCTGGGATTAGGTCTGTGACGGGCATGATGCAGATCTCCCCTCTGATGCTGCACAGCACCCACTGGTGGTACTGAGCTTTCTGCAGGACTGCTTGCTGGAAGAGATCTTGAAAAGACAAAAGTCAGAACTACCCGAGGGTAGGACGATGTCCCCAATGCTAAATATTGCTTTTTTCCTGCTGCAGCATCGTTATAAAAACAATTTACTTCATTCTGCCAGTGTTGAGTAACAAACTACAGTTCCTTCTCATCAGTTAAACCCTGGTCACAAGGGTGTTACCTCTACATTTACTCGCATATTCAAGATACTCAACTGCTTCTGAAGGACTGGCAAAGAGCACATACCGTGGGACAACTGCAGGTCCCAGCCAACCCCATGCAAATCAGGATATACCAGGTTTAGGATCAAAATCCAGAACTGACATCACACTGCCAAGGTCATTTTAAAATACCCAAGATCTCAACAGGAGATTAATCTCCAATAGCAGACTGCAACTCATGTTTTCTTGGCAAGCACCACAGAAATGCAGTAAAATAGCCTTATAATTTAAGAAATCATCATTTCACCATAAGAAAAACAGCTAATGCAAACAGCTTCAGCGGCAAGCATTTTAAAAAGTCTAGGGTTTTGCTGTGTTTAAGGTTATACTAGCTCAGAAATCAGTTCTCCTTTTTTCCATGTTAAGACCTCTACAGCAACCTCAGCGTTTTTTATGCTGAAAAGTAACAAAACCATACTTTTGAAAAAACTGCTAGTGCTTTTCGCAGACAGCACGGGCACAGATTTTACTAATCATCATTAGATTATTATACTGTCACTCTAACCTTCAACATCTTTAAAGCTGTGTACAGCCAGGGAGTCTGCCCACTTCTGTAAGATATACAAAGAAATTATACATATTGGCAACTACAAAAAAGTTTGTGCAGAACAGGACTTGTTAAACATAGGTGTTTCATTACAGAATTTGGTTAGCAGCAACTCAGCGATGACTAACTCTGGAGTTTGAAAAAAACAGCCTGACTTTGGGAAAACTTACACAAATGCAGTGATTTAATCACACGTTGCTGCATCCACTCTATGAGGTTGTAGAGCATCAATCATATCTCCTCCTGCATCAATACAACCTTTGTGTTGATAGTAAGAATGCAAAGGTCATTTTGACCTTTAGCTAGTAACTGGGTATTGGTTTGTGCCTATATTACCACTTTCTGTACATTCAAAAACACGGGTGCAGATCTTTCAGTATAAGTGCTTCAGATTTCACATGAAATTATGTGTGAGCATGTCAGCAACAGGATTAACATAAGCTTTGCTTGCAGAACATTCTCATGAGCATTACTGGGATTTTAACTCCTGCCAAGCCTAAAATGAGCTTTTTCTTATGCCAAATGAAATGTAGCAGAGAGTCATTATTACACTTAATGATTAACTTTTAAGAAACTTGTTTGCAGCATCATTAAGGTCATTATGAAAGAGAAGGACAGACGCAATAGCTGCACTACAGAGGTTCTGCCTCAAAGTTTCTTGACAAAACAGATAATTACTGCAAGTTTCCAGCCCTTGAATGCTAATTTTGAGGTTTTTAGTATTACAGAAAAGCAGACCTGTAAAATTATATGAAAGTATTAGAGGCAAAACAAGATTTATGTGCTTCTTTCAAGGCTTAGAGGTCAACAGTGAAACAAAAATCCTTCCACGGCAAAGCTGACCTCCAAATGCAGGAGCAGCCATCCATGTCTTATCTCAAACCAGAGATTCCCCATCCCAGACCACTCAGCTTTTGCATTTCAAATGTCACAGTGGAAAAATTAGGTTAAGCTCAGCCATATGCAAAAACTAATCCAAGCCTAGAGAGGTATGTCAGAGAATTTGATGGCAATTAAAGTTACTTGTGAAGCAGACTCTGTAGAGATGCTCAAGCTGTTAGCTGCTTCCCTGTATTCCCTTTACAACCAACTGTGGTCGGCAGTTACAGGTATCACATCACCAAAAGATACACAAAGAAAAAGGAGAACATCCTTGAGACAGTTATATCCTTTTTCCTGCTGCATGACCCAGAACCAGCAGACAGGACTCGAGAACATACCATCGCTGTCTATACTCCAAGCGTCATTCTGCATTACAAAATATCCTTCTCTTCCAAAGCGTGCTTAATAGAGCAAGAAACAAAACAAAGTCCCCATACAGCCTGTAAAATAAATGGGCCATTTCTATTAAAAAAAATCATCGTTCCATATTAATTCAAATCAATTAAACTTTTAATTTCAAAGTTCTCTGTGGATATATTAATATCCTAAATTTAAATCATTATGCAGTTTCTTTGCTAGAAGTTTGCTGTTCTGCTTTGGGTTTTAATAAGGGCAGATTTAATACAGTAAACAAAACAGTGATTCTAACTAAGCATTAGTTTCCTTCTCTCCCTTGACGCTTCCCCCAGTTTTCTCTAATTGCAATATTAGCTTTAAACCACTGCAAGAGTATATAATAGCAAAGCAAAATAATGCCCTAGTATTAAAATGTGAGCTTAGCTAGGTAATGTTATTTATTTATAAACAGAGGAACTTCTCATACAGTCTTCTTTCCAGCAAACTACTATTTAGACTTAAGTCTAGAATTTTTTTTCTTAGAAATCGAAAAATGCTAATCTTTAAGTTTCCTACAGGATGTGCAGACTTGCATTAAGAATTTAAATCTACTAACAATCAGCTTACTTTTCTTAAGTAGCTTTTGCAGATCTCTTAGAAGTTATCCATAGCACCCAGGAGTCTATAGACTACAAGCTGAATATGAATACTCCAGATTAACAACCATTTATTAGCTGTTTTGCTACTGCTCTTCTACAATTAAAGACTGAATGACAGTTTTCATTATTTTTGTTGAAAGAAACCTGTGTCCTGTCAGACTGTTTGCTGATGGTCCTCACTTAGAATCATAGAATCATTATGGTTGGAAGAGACCTCAAAGATCATCATTATTATGGTAAATTTTAAATAGCAAGCTTCATTTAAGCTTCCTTGTTCTTAAAGGCTGCAGATGTATTTCTCCTTGGCAAAAAACGCTTATCGTCTTTAACAACAGACTTGCCGTTCAGTGACACACAAGAAACCGCGCTACAGTTTGCATGCAATGGTCTGAGAAGTCCACCAGCAAGGTCAGCCAACTGCACACCTCAAGGCACAAGACAAGCTACTCCTTATTGACCCCAAAATTTCCATAACTGCCCTCTGGGAAAGCCCAAAATGAACAGTCATTCTGCAGAAAAAATATAGGTACCCGACTACCTATGCTCAAACAGCTTCTCTGTGTTTCTAACATGGTGGGTACTGTGCATTTTACTGTTAGCTCTTTTGAGCCATGGCCCTTCAAAAATACCTGAATAGGTAAAAGTTTTTAAATTCCAACATGCTTTGAAAGACTGGCGGCACATCCAACGTTTAAGTGACAGCCAACAGTTATGCAATTTCACTACAGTTGACCCTTCCCTCAAGACTCCTAGCAAAACACTGTCACACTGCAGGTTGTCTCAGATGATATGAATTGACATAAAGGAAAAAAGTCCTTGTTTATCTTTTTCTTAGCATGAAACAAAGAATTCAAATGTTAATGTTTGAAAGTACTGCTTCAAAATTACCTTCTACAAGACAGTGACAAACTAGTGGAAAGCTAGCAAAAAAAATAGGTTTATTTATATCACTACCGTAACACACATGAGATGCTTCATCTTGTTGATGTTCACCTAGGTTCACCACACCACTCCTGATGCACAGGGAACCAAAGATCTCCTATCTCCTGCTCCTTCTCATAGTATGAAAATGGGTCACTTCATTCTCCCTACTACAGGATTTTGGGCAGGATTTCGGGCAGGATTTCCTACAGGAGTCCTTCCTGTCTGACATGAGTGAGGTTTCACAGGACACTTCCTGAGAAAGCATATCCTAAAGACAATCTGGTCAGATCCTGGCCAAGATGAGCTGCTGACTAAGTCTTTCAGACTGCTCCATGGGTGATGGGTCATTCCATCCAAGTCCCAGAACTTCTCAATGGTATTGATCTCTTGTCCAATGCTTTGGTACATTTCCAGCTCTCACAGACGTATATTAAGTTTAACCTCCCCTGACACATGCCAACGCAGTTGTCAGTTCCATGCCTGGGAAAGACTACGAAAGCCTGGGATCAACTGCTTCACTTCTGATGGGCACAGTAACAGCAAAACCAGGAGAAGGCGACTATGCCTGGGGAACAGTTGCTCAGGAGAAGGCCCCATCAGGTTGCATGGTGCACAAAGGCTCTTGGTGAAAGCCAGGCTCAGGAAGCCAAGAGAAGCGCCACAATGGAATCAAGGAAAGGGTCTTCTGAGTAGAACGTGGGAACAACCATTCAAACAAAAAAAAAAAAACTACTTACCAAGAAGACTTGGAAAGTCTTCAGCAACAGAAAGAAGGTGAGAGGACTGCCTACTGAGATCCACAGCACTGTAGTAAGGATTTTCATGTCACTTGTAAAAATTACTTTCAGTGAAAGTCTGCACCACACACAGTTTGCACAGCTTTCAGCTTAAACATCTTTATGCTTACGTCACTCACCAAATAGTTTTCTCCTAAGCCACTTCATGAGTTTTCAGGGGAAAACAATTTCAACAAACATTTTTCTGGCTCCTTAATGGGCTGTGAAGTCGGCGGCACAGCCTTTGAGGATTTCCCACCACTTGCCATCCTGCCCTGTGAGGATCTCCCAGCCGCTCGCCATCCTGGTCCATGCCTCCTGGAGCGGTCTCATCCTAGCAGCCACTCCTTTGCCACCACAGGGCTCTTCTGACTGCACCCAATGAATAACCCATGCCTGCCATGGGGCTGTGTCACCGTACTTTCAGTATTTACAAGCAAGGTTAGAAAACACCATCAGCAGAGACATTACAGTCTTTGTCTCACGCATATGAATACAGGCAGGTTTGAAAAAGTGCCTTTTCTCACAGTATCACCCTATCTGGTCTTTAACAGCTTGCATGCAGACTAGCACTGCACACAAAAATATCACAGCAGCAGCAGCCAAATTCTGCCACCACCTTACAAAAGCGGGTATCATCTACCTTCTTCTCAGCTCATCTGTATAACACACATTAAGAGGAGCAGCTAAAGCAGCAGGGTATCTGTTTCCCAAGGAGCTGTGGCTAAAACAGCATCCTCAGACTTCCCCTGTGTCCCAAATAAACCAATCTCCCCACACTGCTGGTAAGTGAGAGACACAGGTGCAGGAAGGGCCCCATGCCAGCTCCTCCATTGCCTCCCATGCTGCCAGACAAGCTGAGGGCCACGTGGGCAACACCTTCCCACTGCTACATAGGGTCCTGTTTCATCATTTTGATTCCTGGATGCGTGACAAGTTTTAAGACTGACAAGTCTCTCAGATAGCGAAGCGCACAGCCTATTCTAGGACATCCACTGTCATCAACAGGCGAAGACACACAATTTTGAGAAATAAACATGTAATCATTTGTATCAACTCACTGCTCAGGGGGGACAAAGGCACTACAAAAATCTACAGCTGGATGACATTTCTCAGGTGAAAGGCTCATAAAACAAAAATCCTGTAGTCCTCCACTCCTTGCCCTCACTAGCTATGAAATTGAGACAAATAAGATCACAAGATCTTAAAGTGATCTATTAAAGGAGATGAAGTAAACACTTCAATGTGCTACTGTAGCAAGCTGGAAGACGTGACCAAAACACAAATCCTGTTTCTTGAATGAAGGTGTCTTCAGAGCTGCATAGTACTGCAGACCATGGGATTGTTTCTGCTGTTGGTTTGCCGAATTTAAACGGAAAACAGCAAACAAAAATGCTTACAGAACATATATTATTGTCAAACTCCATTTCAATAATGTCAATTGTTCGTAGTCCAAAAGACTAAACTCTGTGGCATTAGTAAGGGTGACATGTCACTTTTAGAAAAGCCTGTCTGTCACAATTTTATCCATGAGACTGCGGAAGGCTGATCACCAGCAGAGGGAGCATGAGGCAAGTCTGCAGGCTGGAAAGTCGAGTATTAGTCAGCTCTGGCAGACCAGACTATAGCCAAGCCAGGGTTAGACAGCATCCAGGACAGGGAGCACAGGCCTTGGTTCAGACTCAGCCTACACAGTGGATTCTGCCCATCAACCAGGACTTGAGGAAGCTAGTGTAAAACTGCCTCAATTTTTACCCGGACAGTAAACAACTCCTTGCTAATTAGCAGGATCTGCGTTCAGCCCTAAAGAGGACACAGAATGAGCATGGCTTGCTTGGGCAAGTAATGCACCACACAGCGACAGTCACAGGATATGGTAGGGATAAAAAGTAAAAATAAAAAATAATTTAAAAAAAAAAATCAGCAAGCTATTTCAGTAGAAAGGTATTTCAGGGAAACAAGATAAAGAATATATTTTAAACTAGGACACCCTATAGTCCCACCATCATTAAGATCTCATTCAAGGGAAGAAGCAGCAGCACAGCAGGTCGGGGAATGGAAGAACAGGACAAGGAACAGATAATTGCAGTTACTGAATTAAGGATAACCTGAAGCTAGAGACTTCAGGCTTCACCCATGAAAGACTGCCCTTCCTCCTGCCCTGCTTCCAACCCATGAGCTCCAGCGCGGACAACCAGCTCCGAGTCACAGGAGTGAATATGAGAACACCAGTCCGTTTTCCTTTGCTGCACATTAGGAAAGCTCCAGAAGTAAGGCAGACTGTAACTCTAACTAACTGAGGATTATTTAAACTCCACTCTTAGTGGACATTTTATCTTTTTAACATACAGGCCACTATTACAGCTCCAGTTTCAAGGAAGTTGATGATTTACTCCATCAGCACAGAAAAAGATCATCATCACAAAAGATGTTTTCAGATGTTGTGTATTATTTGGTCCAAACCAAGGCTGACAGGACACAAGAGGCATCTGATCTATGATGTGTCTGCAGACAGTCTTTCCATTTCTTCTGCTTCTAAGGGTTCTATGGCTGGCAAAAGCTAAACAGAGCAAGCACAAAAGTAGAGTATTTCTGCAGGTCTTAAAAAAAAAAGTCAAAAAGGCCCTAGACTAAAAAGTGGCAATCATTTCCGCCTTCACAGGAAAAAGCCAGAGTCAGAATAAGCTGAGTGAATTCAGTTAATCATAACTACATTAAGCTGTTCATCTATGTGGCAGACCGTTCCAGGCTTTGCAGCTAACATTTCACTATGTGAATGGGTAGAAACATTTGCTCACATAAGCTGGTTAAATGTGATTCAGCCCAGATGTCCAAATGGCTTAGCAGTCTTTGTTGTGAGATGTTTACAAAACATCAAAAAATAATGACAGTCGCAAATACATGACTGAGTTTCTGTCCAGAGGACGTGCAAGGCCTGGTGTTTAACAAGACTATTTTTAGTAGCACATATTGCTAAAACTCATTGATGTAGTAAAACTGTAGTTATAAAACATTCAGTTCTTGTTCAAAGGAAAGGTGAAAATGGGATATACGATCTGGGCTGTAAAAGACCTGCCCATTAAGGTCCCCTTGTCCCCATGCAGCACTACTGCATCTGTCAGCAACAACGAGATGGAGCAGAGAAAGGAGATATGAAAAATTCTGCCAATTCTGAGCGT